>NC_135441.1:18957500-19132500 GCF_051991255.1 Vanacampus margaritifer | reverse complement strand
GCAAACGAAAAAAAAAAAAAAAAGTGGAGTCTGGAGACGCCGCCTACGTCGGCCTCGCGTTATGAATACGAAACAGCTTACAAATGGAGTAACTGAGAGGTGAACTTGTGAGCAGACAGTGAAAAGCCTGTAAACATCGGTGTAGTGGGACTGTCGGCGGCTTGTTTGATTGTTTTTCTCTATTTTCCACAGTTAAGATGTTTGCCGCTGCCTCTAGCCTTACTGTTGCTTTCCTGCAATGACGATAGCTTGGCAGAAACAACTTCATCAGATTATTTGATTAATGGTTGCCTTTTAAGTTGTTTAAATTTTAAAACACATTTTCCAGCGGAAATACCAGTAAATTTGCCAGTAGATAACTCATTCACTCCCAGCCATTTTCACTGAAGCAACCCCCTTCACTCCTGGCTGGTTTATCTAATGTATGAATGCGGCAGCGGGTAACGACTCTAGCGTAGCCAAACATAGCGGAGTAAGAGTAGCGTTTCTACTCAAGTTAAAGTAAAAAGTATTGTGAGGTAAAACATTTTTTTTTCAAAAAGTCACTCATGTAAATGTAACCGAGTAAATGTAACTCGTTAATACTCACCTCTGATATTCAGTGTATTGTACCACAACAGTGTGGCGTTTACAAGATGCCGACTCATTGTTCCACCAGTCCGTGAGGCAGCTCAGAGGACCGATAATTCATTTAAGATAGAGGAGCATCCTGTACCTCTTCCTCATCCATTTTTGGGACTTGACAAATGAATGAAGAGGCTCCACGTTGCGAGCCGCAGGTGCGCCGTCAGACAGCTTTATCTGATTCCTCTCTTTGTTGTGGTCTTTTGAAGCGTCAATGCCGCCTTCAAAGCGGCGAGTTTTCAACTGGGCCAATTACGGCTTTGGCGGTCGTTAAATAAACAACGTGAGGTTGTCTTGAGAGGAGCGAATGGAAATTCACAAAGCAGGGATGATGCATCCTAATGGCCTTCCTCGAGTGTGCCAAATGACGGGTGCCAAGACCCGTCGATTATTGATGTACGGCCTTCAGTCATAAACTCAAGGTTTATGATAGCTTCCGATCCCAAATCTGCACTGCTCTAGTGAACCACAAGAGAGGGAACATTGTGAGAAGATCAGGATTGAAGTGAATATTTCAAAATGTCATCCATCAGTTTATCAGACAGGCTATGCGGATTCTCATATAAGACGCACAGTCTGTGTTAGTTTTGAATAAACTCTGAGCCGCATACAATTCTCAAAAATAGTGTTGGACAAATTACTTTTTAAAAAATACATAAATTATAGTTACTGATATATATATAATTACTGTTACACACACACACACAACACATTACGGTCTGGTTTCCTCTTCACAGAGCAAGTAATTAGTTACCAGGTAATTAATTAAAGTAATTTAAAAAAGTAATTGAAAAACATAAAACTCAAACATTACGATATGATTTTCTCTTGACAGTGCATGACTCACATTGATTTTTCCCCGCTACTGGCTCCAGGATGTTTCGGGTAACAGGGGTGAGGGGGGTCAAAGATCGTACCAGGACCAGCTTCAACTAATGGATTTTCTGTGTATTTTTAAGAAGCGGCAATTGCTTCATGGAAGCTTATTTGTGACTCACTGTGATTTAATAGTACAAATTGTTTTGAGCAGCAACAATGATGATGAATTGCTGGTGTGCGATGCATTTCCAGCCTCTTAAATGTCACGTTCGCATGGAGGCGTAAGGCTGCAACGTGGAGTGCATCCATCAAAGTAAAACACACTCATGGAAAGTGTACTGCGTTTAGGCCGCGTTTGCTTTTTTGTTGTCTTTGTTTACCAAATTAAAATGTCACTGCGAGATTCAGAAGATTGGTCGTGTCCGGGAAATAAAGTAAGGATGGGCAATCGAAGACCCATGAACCTTACACGGCCTGCGAGTGCATTTTAGTTGGCCACCAGTTCCCCCCCCCAAACAATTCAAATTCACAAATAAATGCGAGTTTAACTCATTCCGTGACCATGACCATGTTCATAATTCAAATTCATAATCATTAATAATCCCCTTAAAGATATTCATCATAAGGAAATGCCATCCTTATTGTGCTTTAATGAGAGAAATATTCACTCTACAATATTGTTCTTAATAAAAAGATGTAATTAAATCAATTGTAAAAAAAAAAAACTCTCTAATTTAAAAATTTTCATTGCACTCCCGCACTCTACTTTCTTGCCTACACCACCCAAAAACAAAAAACAAAAACTCAATTCCACAGATCATGACATAAGACTCCACCCCCTGAAGGTTCTTGGACCAATTGAAATACCCCCATAGGAAGAGCTTACTCCCTAAAAAAAAATACATCCATGCTGATGATACAGTAAATCTCCTTGCCTTGAAATGCGCTATTAGACCCTTTGAACATTTTCTGGACTTCTCAAGTCGAAAACATATTCAATTAAAGTTGTGCAGAGCCAGCGATTGTTCTTTTTGTGAAACCTTCACCTTCGGTCGAGAACAATTTGCTTCAGACGGAGACCCAATATCACAGGTTCATGCCCTTGCATCGGAATACTGCAATTCTGCTGCAAAGAAGAAGGGAGAAAGAAAAAAAATAAAGGTATAGTTCAAGTCTAGCACTTGAGTGTGAGGATGTAAAGGGATTTAAATGTGATTGCCAGCACAATCATTCAGTTTACTGTTATTTTTTTTAAAATATATGGATAGCCTCTGTAAGAAATTTGAGTTTCACTTAGGACAATCTTTAGCTGTGCTTTAGGATTTGACTATTAACTCATTCACTCCCAGCCATTTTCACTGAGGCAACCCCCTTCGCTCCCGGCTGTTTTACTGGATTTTGACTGATTTTGCAAGGCCCACAGAATATTGTGTTCTATTGCTATAAAAATATGGAACCTACCAAAAGAAAGATTAGTGTTTCTTCTTTCATCAGGAAAAAAAGTATATTTCTCTCTGTTTCCGTTTTGCAGCAATTAGCATTAGAATATAGCTAAATTTCTTCATTAGTCACAAATCTGTTTAAAACTGAGGAAAACAGCTTTTTGCAACATGGCCCTGGTTGATCTTTTATACTCTGCTGCCACCTGTTGGTCGTTTTTGTAATAACTACCATTGCTTCAACCGTTCTCTTCAGTTCAGAGGCTGCATCAAAGCCTTCTGTATGCTCTAGCATAAAAAAAACCACATCTAAATATGTTTTTGGGACACTGGTAATATTCAAAATAGAACGTAATTATACGTCTTTGGGAGCAAATGAGTTAAAGGGGACATATTATTGACATTTTATTTTGTATTGTTTGTATATAAATTGTTGTGGAGTGCCTGCACCTTATGTGTGAAATTAAACAAGCAAGTAAATCTTTAGTTTGTTGCCATTCACTTCTGACCATGACCAGGTGTGAAATGCTACATCAAAACCAAAGAGTAAGCGGAGCTGTACTGAGATTACTTAGTAAACAGTGTTAGCTTCCAAGTTGAATTTGACAAATTGAAAAGTCAGATGTGACCCTTGAGAACAATTATTTGTGCTAAATGCTGATACCACCAATATTATAGACTGTTAAAGTATGCAATGAAAGATTGCCATGGTAACAATACTCAAATCAAGTGTACTCTCAGCCCTGTAATTTTGAAGGTCAGATTTCTACATATGATCGCCTTGAAATTCCACATAAATCCCATAAAATGTCTCATAATATAGTAATTGGGGGAGAACTCCATCAGTCGGTGCGCTATTGCCTCATCAAAAGGTGGCACAGACATCAAATAAAACCTTTTTTTTTTTTTATCAGTCCTGAGAGATACAGTACATGGGAGTGAAATGAGCCATCTTTAACTGTCAAAGCGAAGGCGATGATGCTGACTGATGTTACAAAGAAAGTGACGTTCGAGGCCTCCGGGCAACTTAGTTTCACTTTGGAGGTCACTGCGCTTCGGCGTGAAACTTGGAGAATATGTTGTGACGCTGCGGTAGGAATTAGTAGTATTTAACATGCAGAAAACGCAACATGGGCGACACATACGTGTGTTTGAACGTACGTATCTGTTGGTTTGGACAGACGTGGCATGAATGGAACGTGGCAGGCTCTTTTTTTTTTTTTTATGTTTTTTTTTTTTTTTTACAGTTTTTGGCAGTTTGTTTTATACCACTGGAAGCCTCTTTATGTCCCTCTTAAACGATGCCCCATTTAAAAGTCTATTTGTGGGATGAGCAGCCCAACCAAGTATGTGTAAAATGTGCCAAATGTTCACTGTCGATGCCAGGCAGATTATTCTGCTCTTGCTATGGACTCATTCTGGTGGACTGGATAACTGAAGTCATCATTACGGTGCTACCCCACTATCATGAAAATAACAATGGTAAGGAGAGCCACACTTGCCGTTTCAATTTTCAGCCACTTATTGAATGTATTGACAGTCAGTTATGCAATCACGACGAGGCCAGTCAAGCAGTCGGATTTTAGCTAAGCGGATCGCACAAATGTAAAGTTTGGTTGAGATCCAGGCTGCCCTCATTCTAGAGGCGGAGGCAGGGTCAGGGTGATGGTCAGGCTTGTTTGAATTCTATTCTCAAAATGTAAAAATGTATTGGAAGTTGCTTCAATGCCTTTGACCCAGCTTCAGCACCGATTACTCATGATTTTATGGCAGCATTATTTACTCCGCGATGGAGTTTACTGCGAATCTTCTCGAGACAAAAACACATGGAAGAGAAGACTAGGTCAGAAAGTGGCATATCGCTAGTAATTTACCATTATGTTACAAAATAATAACTCACAATGCTAGGATATGACAATGATTATCAAAATGATTATTTCCGTAGTCCATATATAAAATGCGATAAGCAAGTACGTCGGTTTGTAAGAATGGAATAGAATTACTTTTAAACTGTGCTGTCTTTTCCTCTGTTTGAAAAGAAGAACCTTTTCATCTCGCCATGATCCTATGACGCTTTCCACAAAGTTTCAGGAAAGCCGGGATAAAGGTCAGGAGAATTGACTTTCCAAAGAGGCCTGTAGTCTCTGATAAACAAAACTTTAAGGGACAGTTTGGTCCCAGATTGTGGCGATATGGGATTGCAGAATGACATCTCGTTATCTCGCTGCATTGCGATTGCCTTCCATGATGATGAACTTTATTTTTTTGTGATGGAAAGGCCGCCCTACAATCGCACATTTCAATCAGACACTTGATGTCAAAACTGGTAAACAAAAACAAGAGAAAACAAATGAAATGAGGACTATGTTACTTAATGTATTATTTATTGATTGATCAGATTCTATTTTTTTGGGGTGAAAAAGAAAGAAAATAAATTGATCTGAAATATTTAATTTTGGTTATATTCCAGTTTTTACCTTGTTCCCTTTTCTTGTTTTGAACGTCCGGTGTGTCTCCGTGAGTAGTGATGAAATTTTGTCTCCATGGTGATGCAAAACATGCCATAGATGACAAAGATTCCTTTCAAAGACACTTGAATCAATTTGACTGTGGTGGGAGCGCAACCAAATGGATCTGTCGCTCTCTCTCGCTCCATTCCTCGCTTCTCTTTCCCTAACTACTGGCTGAAGTGTATGGTCCATTAACCAATTAAAGAGATTGCGTCTCTTTTCATGGAAACCATTAACTCATTATCCCGCTCATTTCTTGCCATTAATGACAGAGTGGCCAAAGCTTCTTTGTGGAAGTAACGACGCAGAAGTTTTTTCATTTGTCATGACAGCATGTCGGAAAAAGGCTCTTCTTTATACATTTGGCTAAGTCTATAGAGCTCCAAATGGAGTCAATTATATGAAATAAGTTGTCTTCATGGCTTTTATTTTTTCAAAACTATGTGCAGGAGCACAGGGTGCGCCAATTCTGATGGAACACTAAGGGGGTGTGGTTTAATAATGTGATCTTTTGTTGTCTGGACAGGACATTGTTACAATTGGCGTTCCAGGATATCCTTACGTGGGATAGATATTTGACAAATATCTTCATCAGTCTTTTTTTTATGAATCTGAAGGCCAAAAAATCTGATCTCATTGAATGGCGAATGTTTGCGAAATTAGTGATTTGTTTTTTTTTGCCAGGGTTCATTAAATGTTGCAAAGATGTTTCAAGGAACTTTTTACCTGGCGCAAATTTTTTTGTTGCAAAGAAATTTTGAACATGCTCAGACAAATTTTCACTATCTGCGAACATATTTCTTTTGAAACCTTTAACGCACGCTGATGGAAATCCACAATTCGAACTCGCAAGCTCAATTAGCTTAAGAGATCAATGTAAAATGGGCTTAACTTCAGAAACTTTTTATTCATGTATTTATTTAAATTATCTTTATAAGAGATGCTGCTGACAAAGGAAGGTCCCTGCACTTTTTGAATCCGTCAATTCTTCGTGTGTTTAAAAGTAAAAACAAAACAACATGAATTATTGGTAAATATTGGTTATTGGCATTCTTGACATTCGGCATCGAGAATGAAAAATACATCAGTCTATCACAAATCCTTATAAGATAACTTTTACTAGCCTTTTTTTCCCCTATGTGCTCTACTTCAGTGCAGCCACCCTGAAGGGGTGATGGTGTCTGATGTGACTGGCACACAATGTTATGTGCGCCAACTGTGTAGACATGATGAAACCGTGTGTATCTTAAAAAGTTGCAGGAAAGGCTGACGTAGAGCAATTTATAGCAGCTGAATAGAAAACGTGAGTAGGGGTCCTGACACAGAAACGTAGGAGTGTATCTGGGTGGAGATGGGAGTTTCACCGTCACATAGTGTCATCAGACTTGATGGAGATGTTTGACACACTAGCGTGGCCCCCGTACGGGCCATCAGAGGGCAGCGGTGCATCTATCTCAGTCTATCATCGCCATCGCTCAGTGTCGTGACACAGATACACCAGAAGCGCAGTCATGAGGTGCGTCAGCTGCGGTCAGCTGCTTCAGCCAATAAAACATCGGAATTAAAGTCACTGTTATTGTCTTAAAAGGAACCCCCACTGTCATGACAAGTTTGCTCTATATTATTTATTTGGTTGTTACTAACATAAAAAAAATATTTCCAGTTTAAAACATTTTGTAGAAACTTTATTTGTACGCCACGCCACCATTGTTATTTACGTCACAACGCATTCCGTGCATAGTGACATAAAATGGCGGCTGGCTCTCTGCCGAGCAATGGGAAACGCCTATAAAGAAAGCAAGGTAAGCCTCCGTAGCATTCCGAAGGGACAATCAAAACTCTTGAATGCTTCTGGTGAATGACGAGAGCACGATGTGGGGGCTGGTGACTCTCCCGATCGAAGGTTGTTTCTTTAAGAACGCTACAAGGCTTAACTCACTTTCTTTATAGATGTTTCATATTGTTCGGCAGAGAGCCACCGCCATTCTACGTCACTATGCGCTGAGTGCGTTGCAACGTAAATAACAATGTCCAAATAAAGTTTCTACTAAATGTATTAAACTGGAAATTGTTTTTGAAAAATGAATGAACCAAATAAATAATATAGAGCAAACTTGTCATGACAGTCGGGGTTCCTTTTAATGGTTACATGATTCACTGGAGCTGCGTTTGACAGCAAGAGAAGAAGGACAGTCGAATTGAGTGACGGTTTATGGGACAGGACAAGTTGCTTCTTCTTACAAAATATTGCTAGTAAAATTAGCTTTATTTTTATTTTTTTACCATAGCTGTACTGATAACCTGGTAACCCATTTCTTGGTAGCTTTAACTCATCAGAATGGGTAGTTTGGAAAATGTTGAGCAAATATGCTGGATGAAAATCTCAACCTATTGTGTTGGGTATAAATAATCCCGTTTTGGCTCAGTCCTTTTTGAACCCAGTGCTGGGTTAGCTAGTTCACCCAATTTGGGTTACTTTTACCCTGCAGTGTAAAACAGCAAAATATTATTAAAGTATTACTGCGCAATTGCTTAGCAAGCATTTTGCAGTACAGGCGATGAGCCGCTAGCTGCTTCTAGCCGAGGGCATACAGCTCAGATTTCCTTCGTTTACTTTTTAAAGATTATTCTGTAAGGGTAAAAATCTGATTAATTTGAAATTATATACAACAAAGATTGTTGATGCAGCAGAGGGAAAACTCTCGTCACATTTCTACCCGTCACATCACATTTGTTCTTCAAAGTCACCAGGATTTTCTATTGATTTTCAATTATAGCCAGTACAAGACGCTTGAGGTAGGAGGCATCAAAAGGTCACATTGGTACATGATTTTGGCCAGTTGTCTTAACTCGCTTTTTCCCTTCCAATTTCCTCACCGTTTACCATGATCACTGTGTCACAATAAAGAACTGTGAAATCATATGAATGAACCTCCACAAGTACACAACAATTTGATGAATAACTACTTTTGAAATCAGAAGTCAAGAATAGGAATGTGTTATTATTATTTATTGCATATGACAAGTTGAATTTTTGTGCAGAAGCATCATGTATGTTGACATGATTGATTAACTATTGCGGGCCACATAAAATGAGGTTGCGGGCCAGATCTTGCCCCCAGGCCTTGAGTTTGATATCTTGCTCTAGTTATGTTATGTTATGCAATATGTGTCCCGTGACTTCCATTTGCATCAACAATCTCCTTCTGTATTTGTACAAATATTTTCTAGTTTTTTTTTTCTTTTTCTTGCTAACAAAGTTACTGCTGAATTCCTTTTTCTGGGCTTCTAACTCTATCAAACAGGTGATATATTGGCCTACTCCATGCATAAAATGTGCCAAGGACAGATAGATCAAGTGAAAGCAAGAGTCTTTGAAATCCATCTACATATACTTTGAAACATCTGCACTGGAATGTGTCCGTGAGGCTTAAGATGATGGCTTTATGGATAACCTTTACCTGATCGTAAAGCTCTGCTGCCTTAAACAATGTAAATGTCTGGAGGCTTTGAGGCTGCGTGAGATTCGAGTTGTACTTGAGAAAATGCAAATAGGTTGGCACAAGTCCGATCCACAGGCTTCGGGTGGATGGCGGCGGGCTGCCCAACAACAATAAAATGCACTTGGGCGAGAGATCGATCAAGCTCAAGGGCAGGCAGGGTCGCGAAGATAGAAATCCCCGGTGATCTCGCTCATCTCTCTGAAAGCCGACTGCGCCGTGCCAAGGAGACAGTGTTATGACGTGTGCCGCACAAGGGGGTGAGATTGAAGATTGAAGGTGGGAAAAAAGATATTGGCAGGAACAAAAAGATGGCAGGGTCATGACATAATGGGCTGCCCACAAAATGGACACAACAAGACGCTTTGGCTATATCTACAGTGTTTGTGCTCAAAAAGGTGACGGGTAACTGGTGCCCTAACCAAGATGACTTTGGGCAAAACGGTAGGTTAGATCTTGGACTGGTCGTCAGTCAATCGCAGGGTAATACTGAATACTGAAGTAAGGATTTGGACGGATTTGATATATTTTCTTTTTTTTGCAATGCTTAGCCATGGTAAGGTGCAGAGTGAAAATAAAAATAACAAAGCAAAACAAAAGACGGATACCAAACACAAAGGAAAAAAACTAACAAATACAAGATATTTAAGAAGAAGCAGATTCGCCTAATGCAAGACAAAATACCACTCAGGAAATATTTATAAATAGTCTCATTGGGTAAATAAGCATGCCGTTTCTGCCACTTTTTTCACCCAAATCTCTTTGGAGGCATACAGAGTAAGTCATTTGCTCCAGAACATTCACATTATTGATCAAAAATGCCCACAGTGGGGCTCTATCTCCGGAGCCAATGTCTTGTGATAGCCCTTTACCTCCTTGCTCACAATACTTTTACAGATAAATGACATATTTACTGAGTCCTTCTGGGATATTTCCAAGAAAGACGGTTGTGAATTATATTAGAACACAAAACCTTTCAAACAATCTTTGCAAGTTCCCTTCAGAAAATCTGTAGGGAAGGCATAGATAGGCAAATTCAGGTCCAGAAACTAAAAGCCATGCCATAGTTTTGCTTTAGCCCCTCATGCCACATAAACAAGCGCCTGGGGAACTAGCTAGGGTGTTAGTTAGCTAGTATCTGGGGCTAAAGCAAAACTGTGGCAGGGTTTTTACTTTCTGGACCTGGATTTGCCACCTCTGAGGGAAGGGCCCAAATATACGACCATGGTCACCATGACGTCTCCACACTTCCTTTAGCCACATATAGTTCTTGGCAACAAATACACTGATGGCAAAAATGAAAAAGTGCTGCATAGGCATAACAAAAACGAAGCGCCACCTTGTGGAGTGGTGCCATACTGCGGATTGTTACAGATGGTGCTAACAATGTTACACTTTTAAATACAAAGAGATCCTCGGTTTCAAGGTTACAGAGAGCATGCAATGAACTATAGTAGTTTTCCATACTGACTACGATAAGTTTAGCTAACGTAGGAACAAAGCAAAAAGATTTTCTCCTAAAATCAAGGTGCCCATACAGCAACTCTGAACCAGTGTGAGACTCAGTACATCCCTATACGTCCATGTATGCCACATCAACAATGTTATGTGTAATTTACTGAATCTACATGAACTGCATTAAGGTCACATGAAGCATAATAAGTTTAAACAGTCCTTCCCTGAAGCTGTGTTGGCATAGCAACCCGACACCTGTTGCCTTATGGGTCTCAAGGCACGGAAAATCACATGTTTATGTAGCCTTGTGAAGCTCAAGCTAGGAACAACAATTTTGAGCCATTTTGTGTCTACGTCGTCCCATTATTTGTAGACCATGGCAGCAATTGGAGATTGTGCCCTTGCAGTGGTTTGGTAGGACCATTCCATAATTTATCTGTAGGTCTTTCCAGACATCTGGGGAGTTGCCTGTTGACCTCACAGCAACAGCAGCACAGCACGGCCGACTGAGCACATTGAACGGCTCTGCTAAACCAGCAACATCCTGTGTAAACCGAACACTACTCCCATTAATCATGGTCAGGTGAAACACTGAATGAATGAACAGCTTCTCCAGCCTTAGCCCTTTACTGCATCATTGAATCTTTGCAGGATACTCCTCAAAAAACATTCTGACAGAGGTGGAAATAAATGAAGGCTGTCACTCACACTTGAGTAAAAAGGACGACAGGGACCGCGCTAAGCCACACCCTTGTGACACTGACTGACCAATCACAGCAAAAGAGTTGTGTTACATCCATTCATCCATTTTCTATAACGTTGGCCCCCTGGAGACAGTCTATCCCAAAATTGGGGGAAATTTCACAAAAAGTTACTTCACAGTTCCCCATACAAACTAAATCTCATCTGTTTTGGTCCATCCTTAGAATCAATCAGGACAGATTTAGCGAGCCATCTGAGTATGCTGACTGATGATGAGTACTTATAATCTTCATCGCCGAGACGGATCAATAACTATGCCGCCTGTAATTGAATTGCGGGGAGCCCGAGGTGATTTTGTCGGCTTTCAATTTGTTGTTAGATATGAATTGACATTCAAGCCTGGAGGACATCAGACCCTCCTCAGTGTGCCACAACAAAAGTCTCGGTTTTAAACCAGCAACAAATCAATGAGTAACTGTTCTCTTGTAAAAATAAATAAATAAATGAATAAATATATACTACTGTATTAAACTTTCCTCAACGGCCACTCGTCACACGTGTGGGATTGCAGCAGATTTAAATATATGTATACTACATCTTAAAGTAAATTAAATTCAAAACCTTATAAAGACTTGTTTTGGTCCAATTTAAATGAAATTTAAGAGCAGCTTCACAATGCTCCCATTGTCCCGTGTTGTTCAAATTTACTACAGAATATAAATGACCTACAACTACTTTGAATGAAGAATGTTAATTTATTTTGAGATTTGGGACTTTTTACGATCATAAAATCCTAGTTACAAACAAAGATCAATTTAAAACATTTGAATGCCAATTAAGACTTGTTTTTAGATTCATAGGTTCAATGCAAGCTAATTCAATGTACTGTACTTTACAATGATTGAAATTGCAGCATTTAAAAACAAGGAACTAAATAAAAAGTCCAGATGAAATCAAGTTCCCATTACTAAGACAAGTGTTTTGACGTGTACAGAGATACGACTGGCAGAACCAGATTTTCAAAAATAAACCTTATTTCAGTCTGATACAACACAATAAAATAGTTTTTCTTCAGTCTCTCTGAGCGGCCGCACAGTCGAGGTCTGATGATCTTGATAACAACGAAACGGAAGGTACAAACAAATGTGGAATCTGCAAATAGTATCTATCAGTTGCCAAACTCATTTCAGATAACAACCCAGCTGACCAAAGAAGCAGAAACAACCCAACCCAAACAGAGCATTGTCATTTAGCACATACCCGTTCATTAAGTTGGTTCATAGTGGAGGAGAAAGTCTATAGAAAGACCCTTAATGTGGGTTGCCAGTGCAGACTTGCTATTAAATAAAAAGGCAAAGGAGACCCTATTTAACAATTTTCCATCTCAGGCACCAGTGCACTTTACCCTCCAAATACGGGCAAAATTATAGTGGGAAGCAAAGAAAAGTGTTGCAGGCATGAGAGAATGACGAAAGAGTGAAAGGAAGCACAGGATCTTGTTAAAAGCCCCGCTGTGACAGCCAGGTGGAGGCTGAAGCTGTGAGTCATTAAATGCGGCTGAAGATGGGTGGGAAAAACGTACAGGCAATTCAGAGGAGAATATAGCGCAAAATGACGAGTTGAGTGATGTTTGACAGCCGAAGGTCAAATCACTTTCAAGCCTTCTGACTTGGCTGACAGTAAACATGAAAACAGCTTGATCTATGTCCGCTTTTCCGCTTACTTTTTAATTGTTTGTGATCTTCCATGCTGTCAACACTCCATGGCTGAAAGACAAAAAAAAACTACATTGAGCGCCAAAGCTGTAAAAACAACAACAACCAACATTTATTTCAGTAACTCAATTCAAAAAGACATTGGGTGAAATATTTCAGGACTTTATAACTTTAAAAACAGTGGTAAAAGTATTTTCTGTTTTTAATGAATCTAAATAGTGAGTGTCACTTTTTTGTTTTTCTGTTGGCCAAAATAATATCAACTAGACATACATTAAAAAAATATATATATTCAGATGTGTTCCATGAAATTATATAAATTTACTCCCAACAATGTATACAATGTAACTTATACTGCATATTAGCAGTTGGACTGTTTGCCACAAACTTCCGACTTCCACAGATTAGCGTCGTTTCCGTTCCAACACTCACACCCCCACCCCTGCGCCCCACAACTACGCGCTCCCAAAGGTGATGTGTGAAAACCAGGAAGTCGTAAGTCCCGCAAGTCCCGCCTCCTCTGTGGCATATACCCCGTTGGCTGACTAGCTGGCCCCACATTAACGTTAACAGTTTTGAGTCTTTTGATTGGTTAGTTAGAAAATTCGACTAGCACAAAAGCTCTGTTACCATCTGCCCCCATTTATAGCCTACATCTAATACACGTAATCTCTGGTGATTGTGATGTTTGTTTATTTATTTATTTTTAAATCACATTTCATAGCTAAGCTAACAAAGCTAGCAAACTGTGAGCTAGCTAGCTGTGTGCTCCTGACTGCAACATTTGAACACACCTCGAGCATAAACCACAGCTGCTTACACTGGTGGAATATAGAAAAGGTTGCAAGAGCAAAGACGTTGCCACGCTAGTTTGACAGTGTTAATATCTTACTTGCCACCATGTGAATAGACAGGTGGTTTTCAAAGTTATTATTATTAGCGCTCATCACTAATAAGCGGCTATGAGGTACCTCCTCTTTAGAAGAAAAGGGATCTTATGTTTTTTGATAAAAGCCCAATTAAATGCGGTGGCAGTGTTTTACTGCAAGTTCCCGTTTACAAAACTTCAGTTTTGTCCTTTTTTTTTTTTTTAAGTCTAACTACAGAATGAACAAAGCCACAGCTGTTTTTGCTGAAATAACACATGGGTCTGTTATTTCACTACAAAACTTCCTTGTAAAACGTGTTTGAGAACTGCTTTACTGTTTCCACAAATCTTACATTCTTTCTTTGACACAATTTTTTAAGATTCAAGTGGTTATATTTAATTTTGTCCCCATGCTTACCTGGGTTTTCCTCCAATGGTTTAACAAGGTTTATCAAAGGATTTAGAATATCCATCAGTGTGAATGTGAAGTGTGAATTGTGTGTCTATATGTTCTCTTTCCGAAAGGAATCCTTCTCCATTTGCAGTCGGCCGCTACCTTCCATCCCATTAAGCTCCTTTTAATCACATTTGATGTATTCTTTCGAGGATACGCATTACAAGCAAGAACCAAGTGGGTTAAGGATGCAGATTGGGAGGGGAGAAAGTTTAAGTTGAAAGTCAGCAGGATAGAGAAGAAGAAAAGAAAACAGGTTAGAGAAGAATAGCGTCTGCTCTCATCTCAGCCTTGCAGAAGAGAGAGAGAGAGAAAAAGCTCTGGTCTCGTAGATCCATACTGACCTGGATCAAAGGGAATCCCCATCTGATCCAAATAGCGTTTGAATGTTTCACGTTAGCCGGGGTGAGGCTTAAATCAGACATGGCTGCAGAGTGCTCTGATGGCACAAGGTCTCTCATTTTCAGATGGGAACCTCAGCTTTTTTGTTGTACCTGTGTATTGCCCCAAAAAGTGGTTGTATTTTGTATTGAACAAATACAGTTTTTGAATAATAAACAGAGGCCTTTATTTGAGGAAATTACGGCCATTCAAAAGGGTGACACATGACGGCAGGCCTGCTCCCTGCCTTACTGAAGCACCACTGGCTTTTGAGTTTGACACTCTAAAGGCTGCAGCTGTTAAATAATGAAGCAGCACATGGCAGATATACAATACGCATACAACATGTAAATATTAATGACAGCATAAATCACTTGCGTCCCACGTGCCTCTTTCCCCATTCGGCAGCCCAAAGCTGATTTCCATTCTCTTCACACATCACATCACGACTAAATGCTCAAAGCTAGATGGTAAATAGACGCGTCGAGATGCTTGCGAGCGTTGCGTTCAAAGACGACTTTCTTCAGAGAAGAAAGCGCAGGACAAATGCGTTTAGAGTTGATTATGCATATGCCACTTTGAGCGCTGTTGTGTAATGCGAACGTATACAGAAACAGGCACATGCATGAATTCCATTTGCATGTTGTGCGTTTTTATTTCCACACTGGGTAATGCTCACAAAGTAGCTGATATGCATGAGCAAGCAGCAAGTTGATTGCTGTATGGAAGAAACAAGGCGGAGGCCAATTTTTGGAATCAACATTTCCAACTTTAGAATGTTTTAATACTTTTTGTAAAAATGTCTGTTCTGTAACTAAGAAGTGACATACAGTATATGACTTTCTTCATGCTTCCGCTAATCTATAATGGCCGTATGGTTATTGGCTTTCAGACTGTTTTGGCACTTTGGTAGCAGTCTTGATGGCCTGAAATTAAGCTTTTGTTTTACTGATGCCAACAGGTGTGACTCAATAGAACATCCTGCGGTTGTTTGTTAGAATCCAGACCCTCCTTTGTGGGCTGGAGTCGTCCTATCTGGGGTACTCTGGCTTCCTCCCACATCCAAAAACATGCATGTAAGGTACTGCGGGGAAGGAAAAAAACTCTAGTCATTCAGGACTAGTCTGCAGTGTGTTCCAGGTCTTCTATCTATCTATCTATCTATCTATCTATCTATCTATCTATCTATCTATCTATCTATCTATCTATCTATCTATCTATCTATCTATCTATCTATCTATCTATCTATCTATCTATCTATCTATCTATCTATCTATCTATCTATCTATCTATCTATCTATAATTTTGGTGTAATTCTCCTGTAATTGGTTGCACCGTAATTCCACTTTCTACCACTAGATGTGGGCACACTTATTAGTTTGCAATGTGAAAGAAGAAGAATGAAACCGGAAGGGCTGTGTTTTAGGGCACCCTAGTTTTTGTTTAAAAAAAAAAAAAAACTATTGAGTGTCATCCACTGTACTCCTGCTTATTTTGGCCGAAATAGAGCGATGGCTGTAGGTTTATTTTGTAATGTACATATTTGGTCATGATTATATTGTGACATGATAAGTTAGCTTAGATAAATGGGATTTGTTTACAGTGAACACAGAGGGATCGGTATACTGTTACACTGTCGAATATTTTTTTATTACCCATTGCTCTAGCTCTCTCACTATATTATGTGATTGTATTATTCTAAAAGTGTTTTAAATACTTTTTTTTTTTTACTGTGCCCTAAAGGCTATAAAAACATGCCTATAGGTTATTTAAATAGGGTATTTCTTTATAGCAGATTTCACCCATTATGGTCTGGAAAATGTGTTTTTTTACTGGCAAATTTTACAGTAAATCTTAAGAATTCCCTCTGAAATTATAGCTAGATGACTGTGCGCATCTGTCTAGGACAGTGCACATGCTTACCCCTGCATTATGCGTACTTAATGACGTGTCAAATGTAATTAGATAAATCTATCCATTTGGGCTTCGTAACGAGACTCAAGTCCACATGTTTGCTAATGAGCTGGTACTCCATCATTCGTCCTGGGAGAGGACGCAACCGCAGACGTTCACTGGTGTCACACGCTAAATCCACCGATTTATCTTGGAGGGGCGACGCTTGCGACGTTGCAAGTAACAAGAACAGGCGCGCACACATTCGCTAATCATGCGTAATCATTGCTCTACTAATAGAATGAAGCTCTGTAGGATTGTGCTGTGTTGAAACTGGAGCAGAAATTGTGTTTTTTGCTACTGCTGCAGAGATTGAAAGATTCTGTTAGCTATGGGGAAAATGCACATTTTAAAAGTCTCTAGCTAGACTTTTAACATGACATGCAAGAGATTGTAATTATGTTAAAAAGTCATCGTCTGCCACCCTTGAATTTGTTCCTTAAAATGTTTTTCTCTTGAAAAGAAAAACCCTTGTTAGAGTGAATGTCAGCATTCCTTAGATCGTGAATTAGCTGCTTTTAATGGACACTCGACTGTGGAGAAAAATTGGCGGATGAGAGACGCTGCCCTTTCTTGCTGTGACAGATCCCAATTGCTCTGCCGAGAAATGCTCATCTTTTACTTACTCCGACTGGCTTTAATCTAACTGGACTTCACCAAGACTTTTCTTTGCGGAGCCTTAAATGTACTCTTTCATGTTTTGAAAAGTCACTAGACTTAAGTACAGTGGTACTGTCTTCTGCAAGTTAGTAATTACAGCTTTTCATCGGAAGTTTGATAGATTAATACTTTGGTAAAACTGACAGCAAATTAGACAAGGAGTTAAATGCTGGCTATGAATTAATCACGCGCTAGTAAAAGATACCTTGTGACCAAATGGGGTTAAGTAACAGTAGCAGCCAGGTAACTAAGTTCTTTTCTTTTACTTGTTTTTCATCAACAAAAAAAACCTCAAGAGGCAGGGGAAAGGAAAACATTGAGGAAAGAACAACCAATACTGGTCAATGAAGAGAGACAAGGGAACTAAAGCAATTACAACAACAGGGAGAAGCAGCTGGGCTGAACACAAGGGCAGGCTGGGACACATGAACTAACTACATCAGGTGAAACTAAGGCCCCGGCCAGACGGAAGCAAAGCCGGCTTCGTTTCTCAAACAAATCTCGTACACACAGAAGCATTTCAAGACTTGCGTGTGTCCAAAAGAAGACGCTGAGGACGTTTAACGGCTGTAATGTATATGCCAGGTCTGGAGTGGCGCTGTAGCGCAGCCACAGGGAGTTAACGAAAAGCGTAGAAGAAGAAACAGCAAAGAAGACGAACACTTTTTTTTATTCTAACTTTATTGCAATCTACAGATCAAACATGGCTTTGCATGTATCGAAACAACATGAAAAAGACGAACACGGGAGAAGTGACAATGGCGGGTGATTCAAATACAACACCGCTTGTTGAACGTGGGAACAAAGAAGCTAAATATTTTGCTGCAAAAGCATAAGCAAGCTAAGGAGGCTGAGCAAAACGACTATGACACGACTATCCGCCATTGTTGTTGACAGATTGACGGTTTGCGCGCAGTCACGCGAGAATTGGCGCATAAATCATCAATCTGCAACAATGCGTCGTCATCGGGCTGCGACCATTTCGTCGTCACTGGAGGAGTATCCTGCATATGGTGTCCAGACGGACGCGTACGGGGCGCGCATTTTAAAAAGCCCGGTTTCAAAAGTGATCGGTTTCAAGCGTCGTATAAGAAACTTGTGAAGATACATTGAAACTGGCTTTCGTGTGGACGGTGCCTATTCAAACTAAAAAAGGTTCCCAATGTAAACAAGACTGGAACATAATGAACTCTTGAATGCTATACAAGATTTTGGGAAAATTGATTTCAAGAATGGTTTTAAATCATAGGTATGTGAAGAAAGCATGTTTTTTAACCTGAATTGAAAACATTTCCACTTTTGACTGTCTTCTGTTGGTAGCTTCATTTACGTGCAGCATAGCAGCTAAATGCTGCGTCACTATGCCCGTTTTTAACTCGCCACTAAGTAACCCGAGTCTGCAGATCTCACGGCCCTACTCGGTTTATATTCCTTTAGTAGGTCTTTAATGTATTCAGGGGCCAAAACATTCAGTGATTTGTAGACCAGGAGCACAATTTCTAAAATCTGTTCTACAACTGACTGCAAGCCTTTAGGACTAAGCTTCTCTTGAAAGCCCAAAAGGAAAAGAAGAAGAATTGGGTTACTTTTGACCCAACTGTGTTCAATATGAAGACTATAAACTGTTGGGAATATATTATTTAATTATTATTATTTTTACATTATTTTGTTTGTGTACAATAGAGTGAGCAACACAATGTTATTTGAAGTGAAGCAAAAAATGTGGCAAAAAGGTTTAATTTCTGTAAATGCTATTCATTTTGGTCATCACTGTATTGTTTTCATAAAGTACTGTATTTGCTGTTACAAAACGTTTTACAGCTAGTTTACAAAAGTACAGCAAGTGTTGTATAGTAGCTACTTTTCCATTCACTCAACTATCAACTTTTAGAAAATGATAAGAAACAAATAAATAAATAAATCAAAAAATCTCTACTTACTGTATGTTAAAGAAACTGCATTTGGTTGTTAGATTTTTATGTCAGCAGTGAGATGTGTACATTGGACACAACTTTGAGCAACTTTTTATACATTTCCATCATAACTAACTCCCAAAACAACAAAATACCCAATCACTTCATTACATTATGTCTATATGTAGACATAACTCTGTTCTATCTCAAACGGTAATCTTCCAATTTGGCGACAGTAGCTTTGTTTGCTATTTGGGATTAGCCAACTGCTGTGTTTGAAGGTCGTCTGGGTAAAAGCGCGACGTGACAAAGATTTCATATCAAACAACCAACAATCAATCAAACCCGCTGTTCATTTGTGCCGATGTCTACGTATTGAGCTCCGATACTCCAAAATCCGCGTGTACCGGCTGAAATAAGCCCGTAATGAGCTGAGATTTAATCACGGCCGGTGTACTTTCTAATTACAGAGGGCCTTTCTAGTTAATTGCATTATGAGGCGTAAACAGAAGAGGGCTCCCGGAGTACAGACGTGTTGTTTCTCCTTCTCATCTGTTGGCCTGACGCTAATTGCTCCGCATTTTAAAATGTTGGCAGAGACGCACATGGAGGCGCTTAACGCTCGGTGTTAGGTCACAGCTAACGCGCTGCGGGGAACCTGCACAGGGCAGCTAATTAGCTAATTGTGCTCCCACTGCATTGTTTTCCATAATACCGTTTGCGTACTGGGAATTGAATCCCCCAAAGAGTGAGAGGTAATGAAAAGGCTTGATTTTATGCACAAAATTGAATCAAGTTTAAATTAGAAATAACCAAAACAAAAATGTTTATAATTACCTGCCATTAATGCACTAGTTTACTATCAGACTGGTTTATGGCCCAACTAAATGAAACTTGTGACCTCACTTCAACATTCTTTGGCACCAAGATGGTGCTAAAGCTTTTGGTTTCTTTTTAGTACAAGAAAAATAACACTTTTTTGGATTACTTCCTGTTTCATTTGGAGTCATTTGTCACATATACTGACATACCACAACCTTATGATCCCAAAACGAAGTTACATCAGACACACTGTACAGAACTTGTTTTTGCGAGTCTGAAAAAGACGATATCATATGCAGATCACATGTTGACTGGTGCTCTTAACAGTCTCCTCTCTAACCAAAGGACATCAGGATGCAAAGAAAGTATCGAGCAGACGTCAACACGACGCCCGATTGACTTCATGCATTTATGGATGCGTCTGCGTCCTCCGTATCGCAGCCACGTCTCGTCTCTTTATACGACACGAGACCTGGCCCATAATGTGTTTACAAGGGATTTTTAATAGACGCTTTCATTCAGCCGAGCCTCTTCTCCATTCACCGTTCGACAAGAACAGATTGAGCCTTTCTGGGAATTGTCTTTCCCCAATCTGTCATGTCTTCTGTCGTCTGCTCTTGTGTTTGAAGCATGATCCTGGGTAGGTACATCCATCTGAATCGGGAGGAGAATGAATCCATCCTCTCTATCGCGAAAACGTCTTTGTCCTTTTTCTTCTTTTAAGGAAGAATTGCCTAATTACAATACATTGGCTGCTAGCATATGGTGGCAATTTAAAATTTTACATTTCTCATCTACTGAAAATAAAACAGCATTTATGGTAGACAATAAAACTGCAATTCTGATTTTGTGTGGTATATTTGTCCAGTTGTGATAACGTGGCAAATGTGTTGGCATGGTCTCGTTACCCCGTCTCGATTAAACCGCAACTACAACTATGGTAAAAAAAAAATATATATATATATATTTATTTTTGGTTTAAATCCTTTAAAGCAGCTGTTACAAGACGGTGATGAGTTTTGTTTGTTGAATTCTGTTGAAATATCTGCAGTAAAAGAAAAAGAATAAAACATTATGGTTATGTAACAAGTTACAGTTTTCTATTAATTTCACTAAAAGCACTCCAATTTGGTATTAGATATCAATACTTTTTTTTTTTATGACCTGTGCATGAGAACATGAGCTGGTGTGCGCGCTGCGGATGACGGCTGCGCGGTGACGTCACATTACGTGAGCGAGTAGTGATGGCAAAACGAGGCTTTCTGAAGCTCTGAACCTTTTTTGAACCACTGTGTCATAAAATGGTTCACTACCCGAAAGCTTCATTCAGTACCCTTGGGTGACCTCTAGAGTCAGTTGGGATAATTGTACATTTGGGTTTATCATCCAAAAGAAATATGTGACACGCTTCTTGTGAAAAATAAATGAAACAGTAAAATAATAGTAATAAAACATCGCAATTTTTTATGTGGAAGTTACTCAAATGACTTTGCAATACAACTGTGTTTTATGAATTTCACAGAAATTATACCCATGAAGCAACACTTTAAAAAATAAAATGACTTTCACATTTTGATTGTCATTCATATTTTCTTTGAGATTTGCTTTGAGTGTTTATAGTTGAAATTGTGCACTGAATGCTTGAATAACAAGTTTTTATTGAAGAACTTAACTCTTTCACTGCCAGACGTTTTCAGAAACGGGTTGTCCCCACTGCCAGCCGATCTCATCTCCTGCTCGACGCTCTAGCTCCGCCTCTACTGATGCCCACCCGATCTTGTCAAAAGAGAGTCATCGCTGCCCTCTAGGGGCCAAAAATAGTCATTAGGCACAACAGACAGACTGGAAACTTTCACCAGACATGCGGAAGGGTTTCCTCTACCCGTTTCAAAAAAAAAAAAAAAAAATCATTGGATGACGTCTTTTGACGTCATTGGCAGTGATCCGTAGGTTTTTACTTGACGTCTTTAAACGTCAGTGGCAGTGAAAGAGTTAAAAAAATAAAATGACTTTCACATTTTGATTGTCATTCATATTTTCTTTGAGATTTGCTTTGAGTGTTTATAGTTGAAATTGTGCACTGAATGCTTGAATAACAAGTTTTCATTCAGGAACAACATTTTCTGCACAGAAGGGCCCAGACGATTATTATTATTATTTTTAAACAAATTCCCCAGCCTCAGAAAACACCATGAATAAATAGTACATGATTGGATGACGTCACCACTGTCAGCGCGATCTCGGACTTAGTTGTCCTATTAATTGAACAAGTGAGAATTAATTGGTTTCAGTAGCGCTGCAAAGATGATGCATAATATCAACACAAATCATAAATTTGCACGAGCATGTCCCATTTAAAAGCTCCGCTGAATCAGACAATGAACACGGAATGTGAGCGTATTTACGAAATAGAAATGCACCCACACTTGCGAACGCATCCTGGATGGCTCCATCAGTCAAAAAGTCCAATACTCCGAATGTCAAACAACAAGCGACAGCTATTTATAACGTACAATACGTGTAGAACACGGACATGATGCTGCTAACGTTAGTTAGCGTGCCTTTTACTGAGTTTTGTTTTTGACCTTCAGGAGAGCTAACGAGAACGTCACAGTGTACACAGTACTCATTGCTTATTTATGCACACAGGCCGCTGTAGAAGAAAGTCAAAATGCAGTGAGACCAAATTTGACTAAATTTCTTGAAGACACAACACAACGCAGAGGAAAGCCACCCCCGAGGGTTTCAGTTACAATTTTAGCTATAGCTTTAAGCTAGCTTATGGTATCCTATTGGGACAAAAGAGCTACTAAAATAGAATATAATAAGTGCCTTTGATTGTCACTATACACAATAAGACTGAGCAGTTCCTTACTACAGGAGATTGACAATTTTACTCAACCAAAAATATCAACTTTGTGCCCAATACTGATCAAATAGCTACTATTGAGATAGAAGGATGTGTGCGTCTTGTGGTTTTTTTTTTTTGCGGGGGGGGGCACCAATTTCCAATGAGATTGCTGTTGCAGCAGGGTGATAAGTTTAGAAAGAGAAAGTCCACCTATAGCCTACTTGTAAAAAGAGTACAGTTGTGCTCCCCCCCCACACTTCAAATTACGATCAATGCGGTAACCATGGTAGTGTTGCAATTGTATTTGTCCAAAATGATTTAACAGCAAATATGGGGGGGAAGAAAAAAAAATAGGTTGTTTTTGTCTAATTCCGAAATGATTGCGGTAGACTACAGGGTAGAGAGACGATTTCTAATGACTGAATGGACGTCATTTCGTTTGTTATATTTCACATAGAGTAACCAGACCTTAACCGATTTTGAGCCTTGTTCTCCGAGTCCCGGCGGAATTCGCCAGCCCAATTCTTTTGTTCAATTTTTGCACTTTTCAAGTTTTTCTCAGTCAGCATCCTCAATTGTTTGGCCCAAGTGTATGTCAGTCACACATTTGTCGTAGAGATTCATACAGTAACCAATTAAAATGAATTTAACTGTAAAATTCCTTCTTATTTACTTTCATATTGACGTTTGCGTTCATGCTCATCTGCATCTAATCGCTAGCAGGAGTGTTTTCGTCATACTAGATCTACTTACGTGTCTAAGAATCATGGGTGGCTGGTCAGACCCTACGCAAGCTGAGCTTTTATGGCGGCAAATTTCCAATGGTACAATGGAAAAAGTTGGATTAGGGCGAGTGCATTGGGTTGTTCAGAGCTGTTGAACTGTAAACCAAGATAGTGTTTATGTAATAACATAAACCACCTGTCACCAGATTGACTAGGGATTACATTTGTTACAAATAGTAACTGGTGAGAATTTTTGTTCATTTAATTTTGAGCAAAATTGTACTGTGTCGGTTTTTAATAAAAACGAAAAATTAAGACCTAAAACGTATCCAAAAAGTTTGCACATAAATTTCCCTTGCCATAAACTACTATGGAAGCATCGTTGCCAAGTTTGCAAAGTGTCTATGGAAATGTTACTGTAATGTGAAGATGAGAAGATACATTCCTCCAACAAACAAATTACTTTTGAGATAAGCGATGCCTCTCAGGAGGTGCAAACGTGAGTAATTTCACGCTAAGTGATTACCAAAATTGCAGCGCGCCACCTGATATGAATAAACACAATGGCAGCTGTGGTACTTAATTGCACATTAAGGGAATAAATATGCCAATAATTTGGGAATTAACAAACCAAAGAGCAATTAAAAACAAGAAAAGAAACATTTGGCTTAGCTGTTTTGAAGCAATTACGTGTACGCTGTCATCCACCACCGTGTTTACCTTCGATTCTGATTTGGCATTTTTTTCTTTTAAATCCACTGTCACTTTACTTTTTAGACGACATCATCCTTCAAAACCCTTGCAGACAGAATGTGTGAATACTAATGAGCGTTAACATCAGAACCCCCTCCCAAAAAAAACCTGTCTGCGATATCATCAAACTCGCCTACGCTCACCTTTTTAAAGTTTTTCTTTCCTTTCCTGGGATGTTTGCAGCTGTCAGCATCCATCTCGGGTAATTCTCTTGTTCGCCGCTCGACAAAAGCGTCACCTTCTGTCGGTACGCTGAGCTCATTGCTGTCAGTCGAGCAGCTGATCGACGTCAACGTTCTCGGCGGAAGCGCAGATCAAAGTTTTTGAGATGGAAGACTGAGGTTTTTGTACACGAGAAAGTTGCTCTGAAGAATTGTGACGCCTGATCCAAACTTGATATGACCAAGAATCAATCATGGACAACCCGCGGAAACTTTGCTTTACCTCACAAGCATCTTGCGTCGAGGCAGATTTTGTACAGTACATTTTTCAACTCCTTTGCTCCCAAAAACATATAAATACGTTCTATTTGAAATGTTTAAGTGTCCCAAAGATGTATTTATACGTGTTTTATGTTTTTATGCTAGAGCATATGAAGGCTTTGATGCAGATTCTGAACTGCAGATAACGGATGAAGAAATGGTAGTAATTACAAAAAGGGCCAGCAGGTGGCAGCAGCATAAAATAGATCAACCAGGGCCATGTTGAAAATTTTTTTTTTTACCCACATTTCTAAACAGATTTGTGAATGATGATGAAATTTAGCTATATTCTAATGCTCATTGCTGCAAAACAGAAACAGATAGAAATCTACTTTTTTCCTGATGAAAGAAGAGACTTAAATCTTTCTTTTGGTATGTTCCATGTTTTTTTTTATTTTTTATTATAGCAATAGACCACAATATTCTGTGGGCCTTGCAAAATCAGTCAAAATCCAGTAAAAGAGCCGGGAGCGAAGGGGGTTGCTTCAGTGAAAATGGCTGGGAGTGAATGAGTTAAGTACAGTTCCGAAGTATTCAACGATTATACTGAAAAAAAAATTGGAGATCCACTGATTTTGAGTCTTCAATTACCATAACATGTAAGCTTTGGAATGTGAGGCAAGGCTGGAAAGCACAGGGAACACATGCAGACTCTACACATGGAGGCTGCAATAGAGATTCGAACCCTAAACAACAGAACTGGCGAGACAGTCGTGCCCTCCAGCATTCTGCCTATTGCGATGTTTTCTTCTGCATAAAAGCTTAACCTAAACTTGCTGACGAGGGGAGTAGACGAAGGAAGAAATCCTCGAAAAGGCAGAGAGATAAGGTCATAGTGAAGTCAAGCTTTTGCACACAGCCTTGTAAAATGACAGCTTTTCTGCTAGAAAAATTGGGAAAAAAATATGATTCAAAATGAAAGTTTATTCCAAGAGACCAAGTTCGGATAAACATGTGGGCAGTGGTTGAACGTTCTGCCTTTTAGCAGACCCGTTGCCAGAAAGTCGGACTTAAGGCGTCATTTGAAATGCCAATTATTATTGACCTACATTTTTTTATTATCTTATACTAAGTTATTTGAGCAGCACTGACACACTCATCAAATTAAACACAGCCAACAGCAAATAAGACCAGTTCTGGCCTACAATACCAGTCCTCATAATTTAAAACAATAAATTAAATAAGCAATGTCATCAAAATCCCAAAAATACTTGAGTATATAGCATGTTAGATATTCAGTAACAGCTAGCTCATAACAGCTAGCTCAGTAGCCCAACTAGTTAGCGCTTGAACCAGGGGCGTCGGTAAGGTCGTCTGATAGCTACTGGTAGGATTAAGGAATAAAGGTGCTTATTATTTACAGTATATAGTAGGGGAGAGTTGTTTTTTTTAAAAACTTATTTTGGTGGTGTATTGTAAAATTACGACTTACCTGACCTAGTAGTAATTAAAAACTATTTTTTCTTGGTAGGCCAAACAAACAAACAAAGCTATTATTTGTACTACCTCGTTAAACGGGGTTTCCAAGCATGTGATATTTTTGACATAATAAACCCCAAATACCATGTTAATAATATGCAAATGCTATCTTACCCTGTTTCTGTGCCTTAACTTCTGGACACTGCAGCGTTCTACTCCGCAATCTCCAATTTGCTGCAGCTGTCCTTAGTCTCCTCTCAGATAGATTAAACATTGTCTCCTTAGATGCCACGACGTAGACACCAGAGACTCTTATTGTTTATTTTTTTCTGCTAGCGTGTCTCTCTCCAATTGATGTGTTCAATGCCACATTGGTTTCCCCACTAGCATTAGCATATTCTCATCTGGGGCATTTTCTTTTCTGGTAAATGATGTGTGTAAACATGTACACTTGCTCATTGGTTCTTGTTAAAATCATGTGAACAGCAGGAATGCGGCACACATTTGCCGTCCATTTGAGTCAATTTGTGTTTTGCCTGATTATGTAAATGATACATTCATCCCTAGGAAGCGCATTAAGGGTTCACTGGAAGACATCAAAAGATAACACATTTACTTTCTGAACATAATTTCCCTGTAGAACTGTTCGCCTTCTGTTTTTGACGTACATACCAAAGCATTATATGCACAAAAGAATGAGCGCATTAAGACTTCTCCTTTGGTGTTTGAAAATATCACATAAGTCAGTGTCCTTGCAGTCTCAATTCAGTCTCAACAACAAATCAAAGATAATGTGTTTCAGAGATGTATTATGAAGAGATGTCAACACAGATTTGCTCCCACCATTCATTTCTCAATACATGACATGATACCAGGAGACCGTTCAAAGTTGTATTGTAATGTTACATTCCATAACAATTTTCATTTCTTCCATCAGTGTTATCCTCAAAACACATTTATTTGATGGGAAATCATTGACTCACTGACAGTAGCTTAAGGCAAGAAAGACATGGAGGCAGTGAAAATTAAAATATTAGACTGGACCACATTTTGCTTACCTGCTGTTTTATTTTTCTATGATGGAATGCACATGTATGTTTGATTAACAGTAGCTCGTACCAGATCAGTCGCTCTCTATGCCTGGAGAAAATTGGCAACACAAAACAAGGTGCCTTGGGTAGTTTTCTTCCATTATATCATCATATATATTGTATAAACTTGTTGCAATGTCTTAATTATGTGGCTTAGTCTTTTTTATTCGTTTTTTTTTTCCAGATTCATACTGTGCCTCCCTTTAAAGGGGTAGGCTTCCCGTTTTGTCTCCCCTTGTTGTTCATTGTTGTTTTCACATTTCTTTGAATTGCTCTTTCAGGGCTCAATAAAGTCATCTGAATCTGAATAGCGAGGGAAAAGATGAACAAACTATTGTTTGAAACTCCTTCACAGAATGTTCATTTTCACTGTGTAGTTTATCTTCGAGACTATTTGCAACAGTCGTCCTTTGTCATCAGGTTGGAACGTTGGCCATGTGTGATCTCACTGTCATCACACGAATGAGCCGCTTCCTGCTCGCTGAACGATGACATCCAACATAGTCGACGACAGTCAGGCTTGTGGCAAAAATGATATTAGTGGTAAAAGGCTCCGAGGCGCTGTCTGTCCGCTGACTGATCACCCGTGCCGGCGACCATCGTTCGCATTCGTCCGACTAACCGTCTAATGGTAGCTTTAGAATCATCCTATTGTCATCTGACATCAGCTCATGTCTGAAGAACGCAGTTAGAATACCTTGAAAAGTCGCCAGTGGTCAAGCAACGGAATGGACGCAGTGGGTGAGGCAGACGCTTGGCTCCAGATTTAAGCTGGCAATCGAGCATCTTAATGATGTTGAACGACAGATGACCACCAGCAGCTGAACCGCCGCAGGGCTTCCTCAGCACTTCTTTTATATTTAGCAGCAGCACGGAGCAAAAGTCTTAGGACATCATTAAATCGGTTTTAGCAATACTATCATCGAAGGCTTCTCCATAAGGGGTCACCACAGCAAGTCATGTCTCCATTATTTTCGGCTCAGGTTTAAAAAGGATGCTGTTCTTGACGTACGGAAAGCCTCTCATTAATCTTGGCTTGGGATAGGGAACTGGAGATTTTCAATGTCAGGCGTGTTTTGACATTGGTCAGTGGTGAGATAATTTAGAGGTTTTTGTTCAATTTAGATACAGTGGCTAAATAACTTATTTTCTTTACGGAGCAGTTTTGCTAATAAATTACTTAATTTGAAGAGTAACTTTCCAATTTGTGGAGCAATTTTTTGAAAAATTCCACATACCCGAAAAAAGGGTTTTATTAATATAAATATGACAATAGAATGAATGAACAATTAAGCTCTTAATTCCGGTGTTACACGATTACAGGGAACCCTAGAGTTCCGACGTACTCAAACTACCACTACTACTTTACTATTACTAGCACCTTCTTTTTCATTAACATTTCTCACAGTGATCATGCCATTTTAAAGTTGTGTTGGGCGTCCATCGGGCAGGTTGGCTCGCATCATGCGCATCACATTTCCATGTTTAAATTTACAAGCTCTGCTTTGACAGCCATGGTCAGCAATAAATGTCTGTGCGGAAACACAAAATATTGTTTCCGGCAACTTCCGGGTGGCGTAAATACGTTTTAAAAAATTACTGTACAAAGTATTTTTATGTAAATTTCGACTTTAGCGGTGAAATCCGAATTACACGGAAATTCGGGCTAGGTTGCCAAGTAGGAGCTGAACTCGTTTGTATCTCAAGGACTCACTATACATGCAAATCTTTGGCCAGCTTAGCAATTAGCAGTGCTTCTCCGTCTTTCGGCGTTATCCCTTCTTGACGATACTTGTGGCCTATTTGTCGCCAAGGAGGCGATGATTACTGACTTAAGAGCGATTCCACAATGTTTTTAACTGGACCAGTAGCCATCCAGAGCTAGTTGCTAGCTAGCTAGCTGTGGCGTAAGTAGCGATATGTGTGCCTCAATCTCCGACAAAATGCTAATTTGGACTCTGATGTGAAATTGCTTATTTCGAGCCTTGTATTTGTATAGTAAATTATTTTTTGGACAAAGTGGATATTTTCCCAGGGGACACCTGATGATATTTGCTGGCACACTAATGTGAATTACCTACCCCAAGTTTGTGAGTAGAAACCAGAACCTTAAACAATTTCCCTTTCTGATTTTCCTACTTTTTCTGCACGTAGAGTGTGAAGCCATGAAATGCTTACTTTTGCATCAAGGGATTCACGGCCATAGTGCCTTGCACAGTTTGCGCTTGAAGCTTTCCAAAATGGGCAGAGCAAGAGTCAGGTTTCTGTTGACAGACAAGCCAACTGCTGTTGTTCACTTGGTCTGTTTCCACAGAGATTTGATTGAAGAAAAATGGAGGTTCTCAGCTGTGCCGCCTGTCAGCGCGATGTTGCGGGCATGTGGTAAGGCTGGAAAAGAACCCACCCCACTCACCCCCCCCACACACACACATTCACATAGCACAACACACACACCTACACCGGCTTTGTTGCGCTCCTATCGCACTGGGCCACATGCACTTTTGTGTGCAAACATAAAAAGAGCTGCAAATCTTCAGTGCTGCTTGAGACGACTTATCACGCTGATAGCTTTCTGTGAAAATGGGCTCAGAGAAGTGAAACCACTCCGAGTGCAGACGCTGTTGTTGCTCTTGTTTTCTCGGTAACACGGTTGGACTGAGACACCGTTGCAGATTTTGTTGATCGAATGAAACTGCTGGCATGACACTGATACAGATGTGCATTCGTAGCAAAACTGGAGATGAAGAAAGTCTTGGCGCAACGCCCTGAAAGAACAACAAGTCGTGGCAATGTGTTTTGTGCTACAATATGTTCTATATTACTAGAATAAACAAAGGAAACAATTCCTTACTCGGAAAAAGGGAGCGCTTGTATAGAGGTACAAGGTTGTTGGCAGCTTCTGTCACACTTGTGATGACAAACATATGAGCCACATGCTGCTTCACCAAGACATTTTAGACTGCTGGATTTAGTAGGATCTGGTCTTCACTTGCCCCTATTAGCATTTAAGCATTAAAGTTCCTTTTATTCCCCCATCCTCTGTTTGTTTCGTCCTGTCCGTCCACACCAGATCATGTTTACACACGCAGTTAAACAAGAACAAAGTGCACTGGGGGCCACCAACACATCATTAGTATTCATTACATCCGCGACAAGGGGACAATTCCTCCTGCTGTCATTCCCACAGGCCTCCGGGAATTCACTGAAGGTTAATTTATTTAAGTCCCCCCCACCCTCATCCACTCATCTCTCTTCCATTAAACTCTACTAATACATCTTTGCTTTGCCATGTAATCTGTTTCCTACTGTCAGAGGCCTCGGCATACGTGCTGGCACACTGCAAAAAACGCAATCCGAGCAAATATCTCAAATCTGCGTCAGAAAGAAGGGCCTTTTTCGCAATATTTTTGTACTACAGAGTGAATGCTCATATGGTGAATACCACTCCACAAAAAAGTGGTATCGAGCATCCCTAATAATTATGATCATAATTTAAAAGCCTCTATTTTGAAAAGACTAGAAGACCACCTGAAGCCATGTGTTGCACCATTACGGCTGCGTTGCATAGAAGCTGCCACAATAATAGTGATTTAAGTGGTTTGCAGGCTACTGCTGTTGCTGGAAACAACTTGTGTACAAATTTTTTCCCTCATTTTTTTGTGTGTTCGACACGACATTTTGGAGAGCTGAAGCTGTTTGGTTTGTCAGTGTTTTCTCTATTATAGTAATTAACACCAGGAAACTCCATTAGTTGTTTATCGCAAGGGGAATGCAGTACACAAAATGTTAAATTGGTGCAGTTGTAAGTTAAGGTACCACTGTTGACTCTAAAAACCCATAAAAACAATCACTTGGGGGAGAAGAAATCTGTGATTTGCTGTTTTCTCGTCACACTTGTTAGTATAAGATGCTTCATGCGGCTACTGTATGTAGTTCCCTCATCTGTAGCAAGCCAACAGCTCCCATGGTTCAAGTCAGGCCTCATTTATTCACCTGGCACGTTCTCATCAACATTCCCATCCTTCCTCCTCCTCGTCCTGCGCCCGTGGCTTCTCATGCCAACGCCTTCCCGCTGGGGGTTTGCTGTCGGCGGCACCCTCCATTGATTCCGTCCCGTCTGCGGCATGAGGAGACCTCCGCCTGAGTCGGCCCAATTCGCCGTTCCTCCGCCCTTCAATGGCTTAGCTGCGGGTCTCCCACAGTTCACATGCTACGGATGATGATTTCTCGGAGCTTGGAGGAATCCACAATAGTGTGTGGTAGAATAAAAACACAACATTTAAATGCAGGGTATCTTACTCTTGGTGGCAACACCTTCACAAGCACTGTTGGAAGATGGATGAGAAGAATGTCAAAGTATTCCCAATATAGTGCTTAAAGCTATTGTCATATTCAGGAATTAGTCCTTTTTTTTTTTAAACAAAACTTCCATTATTTGCTGATGAACTATACTATATGATACTATACAATAAACCAATTAAAATAAATCTAACTGTTAAATTCCTTTCTATTTAGCCTACTGTACTTCCAAATTCACATTTACGTTCTCATTCGCATCTCATTTGTAGCAGAACAGACTTACAAAGAGCAGCACGGACTTACATATGAACGGACTGCCAGTGCCGCTTACTCGCCGTCGGGAGAAGTGAAGCTACGGAAGTGCTTTGGCGGCCATCTTACGTTGCCACTTTCTCTTTGCTCATAGCTTGAATACATTGATTTCAGTGTCACAGTTTATGGCGTACGATTGCACCAATAAGTCATATGTAATGCTGCATTCGAGGAAAGTGGGAAGTCGGGCTTTTCTGACTACAAACCAGGATGTGTGTACGGGAACGCCCCCTTGAACTCGGAAATCTCACTTGTGAAGTCAGGAAAAAAAAGGACCCTGACTTCATTGACCGGCTACAATATGACGTCACTCCCCTATGGAAACACACATGAATGCTAAAACACAATTTACTTGAGTATAAAACTAGATAGCCTTCTTTATTCATAGATATTCAACATAACTTCACGTAACACAACATATGTGACAGTATGCCACTATTTCCCTGCATAAAATTATACGGTGAACTACTGAACTGTATGGAATGCTTATGAAATAAGATAAATACATAAATGAAGCAAAATTGCAAGAAGGCATGTTTTCTGGAGGTCAAAATGCGTTTTGAGGACCAAAACAAAAAAACAATTTATCACTATCCACCATTTTGGTTGTTTACTTTCGACACAAACGTTTTCAGGTCGGAGCTAGGAAAAGCCAATTGAGATAATTCCGACTTCTGACCTTCCTTGCATGCAGCATAAGTAGCGTAGCAGGCGGCGACCGGAACTACAACTACTTCCTGCTTTCGCATCTAAGAATCATGAGAAACGTCTTACTATGCACTTCGATTGTGAGACGCTACAACACAAGCTGAGCTCCACCCTCCCCACACCCGCTTCCTTTTCGAAGATTGTATAGTGAGGAAATTTGGTGAAATTTAAGTATCCCGCTTTTTCATTTTGAAAATCTGGTCACCCTGCATTACACTTAAACTACAAACTAATGAAGACACCAACAAAGAGAAAATCACGGAGTAGTAAATGGACTGCTTTTTATATAGAGCTTTAACTAAAGCTTACCCAGTTAAATATTACACTTTAGCTACAAACTAAAGAAAACACCGACAAAGATATCAGAATATCGGAATGAAGCTCGACAGATTACATGCTAAATGCTACAGTATCATAATTTATCCCATGTGTCAAACTGACCAAGCTCCACTTTGAAAAGTAACCATAGCACAGATGCTAACACTAATGTGTGAATAGAGGTTTAAATGTTCTTGTTCTAAGACTACAATGCCGAAACAATGCAATCGTATCCCTTTATTAAAGTCTGGTGCAATAATTAGCCCTCCTACTGTTGTTTTCAAGAGCCCTCCAGCTGACCTCAGGGCCCTTGACGCTCTCCCAACGGGCTAACGGAGGATTATCTCCCTGTCAGCAGCCTGTCCGTTTGTCCCTCTCTCACACGTGTGTCAAGCGCTGCCAACTGTTATGTACACTCCTCGCTCGGCACCTCGGCGACGCTGTCAACAACTCATCACGAGACGCTGCTGATTGTGGCTAATTGTCGCATGCCAGTGTTGGCAAGGCTAGAAGGTCACCGACTTCTGCCAACATTTTTGAATACTGATAAAACAAAATAACACACATCCATATACGAACACTACTCTGTGTGTGTGGGAGACTTAAAGTTTAAATACACTTTATGAAGCCATTTATTTCTTTACATTCTCAGTTGATAAGTGTGCTATTTTTCTTTGGATGGTGTTTTTTTGTTGGCGGGAATGGTTGAATAGCATTTCATTTCATTTCAAACTTGATAAACTTGGTCATGTAACAAGTTAAACTTCTAAATTAAGGTACTGTTGTGTTTTAGTTTGTTTATAACAGTGGTTAACTCCTCTGTACACAAGCCTGGCAGTTAAGAATTAAAGTGCTTTGTCGACAGCTGTCCGTGATGATTGACTCATAGCTTAGCGCTATGTGGCTATTACCGAGAGGAGGTTAAATCGACTCACAACGTTACTGACAGCTAAAGGTCCACAGTGCCATTGAGTTTTATGGGTTATATTTCCAACCGCTGTTGAGTGGTTTCATCAGACTATAGAAGCAGCTACCTTAGTATCATGATTCTAAAAAAAAAAAAAAAAAATCTATTCAGACATGACTCCTGTCCTCATTGGTTCAGTTTGCTGTCTATATTGTAAATGCATTAATGGGATGCGCCCTCTCTATTGTGAGACAGTAAAATGGAGGAATACAATAATTAAGGAGCAACACAAAAGTCACTGAAATATATATTATTCAGGTCAACTTTCATAATACAGCACTTGGCAATCATTGTGTCTTCTGTCCCTTCAGGGCCACCATACATGCAGAGGTTGGCCCAAAACGTTTTTTTAAGGTAAGCCATTGGATTGGAATGCTGCAACTGTATTATTGCACCTTTCCCCAGCGGCTGGACAAATGGCATTAGAATTGATGGCCATATTTGTCCCAGCAAAGAAACCATTCAACCTTTCAAGAGAAAAAAAAGAAAAAAGCATTACGCCGGCAAATGAGAGTGATAATCAGCCCCAGCCATAGATTCCAATTCATCATCAGTCAGCCAGAGTGCATTTAGTGAACAATACACACACAGAACCTTGAAACACATATTTTGTCCGCCTCCAGTCATCTCGGCTTGATCTCTGGGCGCAAGTGATTGAGGAGTGAAATGTTAATAGCTTTTCTTAAGGCTTGTCAACTGTTTGGCACTAGTGCTGAAACGCGCTTGGTTAGTAGTGGACATACTGAACACACTGGGCTCCATATTGGCCATTTGTGTTCATGTTTTTTTTTGTAACCATTTTTAGCTGTATTCATGCAAATGTAATGGAACTTCTCAAGCGTGTGGAATTTGTTCTGATTTGGTAATTTCCAGCTTCAGCTCTTTTAATATATCAATTATATACTGCTTACATTAAATTGCTCTAGCGTAGTAACTTTTGGCCAATTAAAACCAGCGAAAGTTGTTGCTGTTGCTTTTTAACATCAACATTGTGTGTGAAGATTCAGTGAAAAAAAAATACATTTAATATTTTCTAGGAGATTGCATCATTGATCAAATTCTGGACATGGTAGCAATTTCATATTATGATTACTGAAGTCCAGATTAAATGAATGATTATTTGATCATTTTGATTTGAAGAAGTGGAGCTATCCTCTACGGACCATGGGGAAGAATTCAAAGTATTTACTATTTGAAGAAGTAAAAAAAAAAAAAAAAGAACATACACATAGACAGCAGTAACTGTCATATTTTTATGAAGAAATGTTGACGCTACAATGAACTTTTTACTAAATAAAAAAAATAATATAATGAAAACAAAGTTTTATTATAACCAAACTTACTGGTTAATTATAGAAAAAGTCCACCAGCTCCTTTCTAATCTTGGAAGGATTTATGTGACCTGTATCATGCATTCTAGTCGCGCAATTTTTTTTGCAGCAACTTTTTATTATGATGAAACGACCCGCCTGACACCTGCACATGCTCAGCTTTTCTAATGCCTATATAAAAAAAAAAATCGCCAAACCCCACCCCGCCACCTCTGCACCCATCAGTGCTATTAGCTTGAAAACACCACTCACACTCGTTGCAATTACAATTGGCCAGCCCAAAGGTCGTTTTTACCTCACGCTGCCATGCTGCGTCATACTGGAATCAATTAACAGCACTAATGGGTGTGCCATTTTCATTTTCATTTGTGCTTAAATGTGCCCAAGCCTCAGGCAGCATACATTTAGCAAATCAGAAAAATTGTTCAAGCAGGCTGAATCAATAGTGAAATTGAGCTGTAGAGTGGGCTAATTCAATTTTTGTCATTTTGCAACACAGTGTTTTAAATAAAAAGAAGAAATATTTACCCAAATGGGTCAACTGAAACGTTTTCAGAGTTATGAACGTTAATGACCTCAGAAAAGTGCTGGGTGCAAAGTCAAGAATACATTAATTTGTTTTGGGTTTTTTTAATGAAAAAAAGCCATATTACACCAAAAATAATTGTCATTTACAAGCATAAAATACACAAAAAAACTAACAATAATTTTTTAGATATATATTTTGTAGGAGAAACTAAAATGCAAGATTTAAGTTGATTGTATTGAAAAAAAAAATGCTTATTAACCACATAAAAAAAATCCCACTGCAAAAAGTTATATTTTTCTTCCACAGGAACTAATAATGTTGTGAGAAAGAAGTTTTGTGGGAAACTAACTGAGAAACTTGTTTTTAACTGTATGACAATAAACTAAAAAAATCACATTATTAGAATAAAATTGTCCTATAGGGAAAATAATCATTTTATAAGATTAAATGTGTGTTTTAATTTACATCCAAACACACCCAAATCTTGTAATTTACAGTTATTGTTGAAAAATTTGAGTAAAAGTTGTACAGTATTTTACGAGATTTTCATTATTTTGTGAAAATCACGTATTATCATTCATTCATTCATATCATTCTGTCATATAATTCATCCTATGACCTATTTATATTTATTTTTTCCAGGTTCATGCTCCCCCCACTCATTATTACCCCCACAAAAACAAAATATTATGAGAGTAATTCTTAAACCAAAAAAAAATCGGAATATTGTGTTATATATACCCAAACCTTGTCAAACCTAGAGTAAAAAATAAATTTCATCAAAGCCATAATATTTACAAGTCCCTTTTTTTAATCAGAAACAATATGCATTATTACAAGAAAAAAAGTATGTTTAAATAATAAAGAATAAAAGGAAAAAAAAGAAAAGAAAAAACTTTTCTTTTTAAAACCTGGTTCTTCCATTGGCTTTCATTAGACAATGTATTTGTTAATGGATGTCCCAATAGGAAGTGTGAGAATAAGTAGGAGAATCTCATACAGTATAGGATGTGAAGGGACTCTACAAAACAAACAGTCTCTTCAGTGATACATATTGTTTTGGCTCAATCGCATTGATGTTCCCATTGTAATTCATTTGGAAGACCACCGTATGTCGTAACATGTAGTTGACGATTCTTCTTCTTCCCTGCTTGCGATCCACAAGCGGCTCCAGATGTCCAATAAGCTTGCATGCCCATTAAGCGAGGAGCAGGACATGTTGGGTAAACACGGTCGAGGCCTTAGCCTGTTAATGGCCGCCGGTTCTCTCCATGTCGCCACACCGCCATTAATTATCCGCTCCTCTAGCAGGGACGATTAGATGGGACAACGCAAAACAACAAAACACAAGTGGCGGGCCAGCACGGCCTGTTGTCTGGAAGTCTGCCGACTTTTGAGTAAAGAGTAAAGAGTAAAGTATATGCTCCTCAATGATGGAAATTTGGTGACATCTTTAGATATTTATCCAGCAAATAAAAATAAGTAGAGCTCGACCGATTAATCAGCTTTATTTGACTCTGCAAAAAAAAAACAATTGGGGGAAATTGATTTTACAAAAACCGAGACCAAGAACAAAAGCAGTGAGACTTGCACCCAAATCCATGTTCCCTAATAGTGTCAAGGGCAGCCAACGAGGTCCAGATGGATTCAAAGCTTCTGCTTCTTACGACGGAAAACATTTTCTTTTTCGTTTAAAATAGCTTACCTTAACTAGAATTCCACGTCACATTGTGGCCAAAGGTAGAGTTTGGGCCGGTTATTGTGCCTTTTTAGTGACTTAAATAGTCAATCATTGTCGTGGTGAGGCTCCTTGCTAACATGCTAAGCTAGTGAGCTAGATGGGGGAGACGGTCCCTTCGTTTGATGCCGTGAGAGGTGGCAGAAAACTAATGGCATATGCCACACATGAGCTGTTGTTGTTCTTCTTCCTCTTTCTTTTGGCGGTTAGTAAGTACATTTGGTGCATGACGTGCATTACTGCCACCTTCTGAAATACACTGAGTGCAAAGTGGCTAATATGACTGAACAAGATTGTTTGACATTAAGGTTTATATTGCACCAAATATGTTTCTACTTTACAGGGCAAAGGCTCCTTACTTCACTTTGGCACTAAGATGGTGCCAAAGGAATATACTATAGCCGACAGTAACAAAAGGGAATGGAATGGAAGGGAATGGAAGATAGGTTAAAAATAAATAAAACGGAGGTTGTGAGTAGCCAATTTCAAATACTGTATATACACGAGGCAACGCTGTAATGACTCGACTTGCTTGATTTTTGCCTCAGTAACTTGGGACTTTCTTGACACATTAAGACTTGCGACTCTCTTGCACAGATGTGACTTACGACCACCTCTGGTATTGATACCCGCAGTCAATATAATGTGCGGAAATAAACAAGGCTAACATTTATTGTATCAACAATGTCATAAATCACTGAGGCTGTGCTGGTCTCTAAGCAACACTATGTGGATGTCCACTCAATACCTTCCCTCCGCTCTTGAATGCAACATTGGACTTTACACACTAATCTATTCTCACCGTAAAAAGGGAATGAGGAGCTTTTATTCACTGGCTGCTGTTGTTTACGCTGCAACTTATTAAAAAAAAAAAGAATTGAAAACATTGAAACCTCGAATGTTCTTATTTAACAGCAAAAATTTGCTTGATTGTTGCATTATTTAAAAAAAATAGTATTGAAATTGAAACGGCCATTGCCAGTGAAAAAGTGTGATGTTCACTACACTCCTGACTACTAATAGTAGTAAACGGATACATTTAATTCCCACTATTTCCTATTGAAAAAATGGTTGCAAATAAGTAGTAAAGACATATCCCCATAAATGTATTCAATTACTTCCTATTAAGTAGATTATTTCGTGATTGTCGTTAAGAAATAAACTGGTAAAGAACAATTAAGGAGGAATTAGTATGGATGTGACTATCCAAGTGTTTAAAGCAGGAAATAGGCCTTACGCACTCTGTACACGCGGCACACATCAACAGTGGACATGAGCAGCTCACGCGACGTTTGCTCTTTCATAAATCAACCCAGCAACAGCGGACATATTGGGCTGGCCTTCAGAAAGCAAATTTCTCATTCAAGTTGTTGAGCAAATGTGGCACATCCACAACATGCACGCCGACTACACACATTGTGCTGATTTATGGCCATGATGCAGTGGACACAGCCAAATAAAATATGTAGCAATGGACATGAGGCATTTATCTCCGAGCTGTCAAAAAGCAATCTGAGCTGCAAGGACAGGCAGAAATTAGAAAAAGGAGCAAACATAGCAGCAAGGAAACAAAAGAAATGCCGTGCTATTTTCCACCATTGTTACAACTGCCGAGCATTGGTCGGATCCGCTATGCCACGCCCTGAAACACAACCGGCCAATCATAGCATAGATGTACTGGCAACACTCTATTAAATACAATATTACATCAATACATTGATTTTTCCATAGCATTTTTGCTCATTAGGGTGGCAGGTGTACTCGAGCGAGAGGTCGGGTACACCCAGGACTAACCGCCAGTCAGTCGCAGGGCACCAGCGATTGGAAAAACAACTTTTTACAGTCACATTGTGGATTCCAGCTGAGTGCTCCCATCGGGTTGTTTTGCCAAACTCTGGCGTGGTTTTTACTTTCTGGACCTGGATTTGCCACCTCTGATGATAGAAGGGGTTTAGCAGTTCTGTCAGAATGTTCATCTAAGGAAAATGGTTGATGATCATCTGATATTCCTTAAGACCGCTCTTGCTTTGCCAGTTCTTACTCTTAGGTCTGCGACTGTCCATCCTGTTTTGCTTTGGTTGTTTGAATGTAAAGGCCAATTTGTGTTGCATCTTTCTCGACCCGCTTCTGCTGTTGTCTATAAGAGAACAGAGCGAGATCATCAGTAAAATTCAAATCATCGACAGTAGTTGTCCCCAGAGACCATTGGTCATTGTTTCTCCATCCCTTGGTTAATATTCTCATTATCCGGTCGATAGCAAGACAACAAACAGCCCATGTCTAACACCAGTCCTAACCGGAGAGGTATCAGTCTGTTGTCCGTAGACAGCACGGCACTTCATAGCCCAAAGTGAGTTCTTAATGATCTTTGTGATTTTGTCCGGCTGAGTCAAGATTCAAGATGACTACAATAATGATCCGCCCCACTGATAAATTGTAGGTTGTACCAGAAGAAAGCTGGCAGGACTTTTGTTTGTGTTATCAATAAAGAAACTTAACTGACTTTCACTGTCTTGTGAAAATGATACCTATCATGTGCTCGGACAATAAAAGCAAACGAGAAGTTCCCCCTCCACTTTTGATTAACAGTTCAACCTGGGTGGAAGTCTTTCCTGGTTCGTCATCGCTTGCAACAGGCTGTAAGTTTGACTTTGGCATGAGACCGTGTCAGACTGCAGCCTGATTACCAACATGTCCAATCCATCTGTAGTCCATTACTCCATTCAGTCTATTGCTTCATTTAAACACTTGCTAATTTTTATGGGGAGAAAAAAATTACTGGAGGCTTGTCATTCCGGGATCGGAGCCACGGGCATCCATGTCGTTATAGCAGCACTGCAGTCCAGAGTGCAGACTAACACACTGCTGGCACATTTCAGCCAAGCATATGGACTCTCGACGGGGACTCAATAAAACAGACTGCTGCGATTGCCCCCTTTGCACATGCAAAACAATTAATCCTCATTTTTTCTGCGTGGTGCTGAATGTTACTTGGACGTCCGTCAGCAGCACAGTGAGGTACCGCAAAGACGGGAAAACACTGAAGCTGAACTCACCGCTTTGGTTTGTTCCTGTTAACCCTGGTGAGGGACAACATTACAACACAGGAAAATGATCAAACAATTAAAGTTTTCACATTACATTGGCTGAGCACTTCCCTTCAGTTTGTGTTTTGAGTAAAATATTAATGTTGCAAGCATCCTTTTTCAACGTGAATCCTCAAAATGATCATCTGTCCACATGAGATTTAATTAATTATCGCCCATCTGTCTGTGATACCGAAATTCCAATTGGGGCTTATACAAGATGAATTCGAGACTATTCTGTTCATCATTTTAGAGACATGTACACCCAGTATTGTGTGGATCAGAAAACTGGATCAAATATTGATCTAAGTAAGTACTGTTTGTAGATTATTATTATTATTATTTTTTTTTTTTTAAATTTTATTTTATTTTATTTTTTTAAATATATATATACATATATATATATATATATATATATATACACACATATATATATATATATATATATATATATTTTTTTTTTGTATGTGGGTGAGTATGTGTATGTGCGTGTGTGTGCGTGCGTGCAAGCGTGTGTGTATTCATCAGTTCACCTAAAGCCCATTAAAAAAAAAAAACATACTAATAATATAATATAATAATAAATCGCCAAATGCAGAAACATCAATGTAAGTTATCACGATGTAGTGGCTCTCGCTAACAGACAGAATTAAGTAACCAGAATTAGGTTAAAAAATTCTATATACGTAGACCATGTTTCTATAAATTTTGATATTTGGTTTTTATTTGAGGCAGATATTTTTTCCATTAAAATGTGATTTATGAGGAGGTTAGACCATTGGTCGATATTCAGAGTTTGTTTATTTTTCCAGTTAACAAGAATTGTTTTTTTAGCGATAGTAAGGGCTACAAGTGTAGATTGAAATTGTTTATGTGGTAAGTCAGTTGTTGTTAGGTCACCTAGCAAACACAAGTTTGGAGATAAAGGTATCCTACAGTCCAAAATAGCGGAAAGTTTTTCTAAGACTTTAGTCCAGAAATACATAACCGGAGTACATAACCATAAAGCATGAACATAAGTGTCTGTAGTGTTTTGTAAACATTGGAGACAAATGTCGGAGTCTGAGAGTCCCATTTTCTTCATCATATATTGAGTAATGTATGTTCTGTGAATAAATTTATATTGGATATGTTGTAAATTTGTGTGTTTTGTCATTTTAAATGCGTTTTCACAAACTTGAATCCAAAAGTCAGATTCCGGTTTTATAGACAAGTCTGTCTCCCATTTCGAGATGGGTAAAGACATTTTATCAGTATATGAAAGTAGCTTCTATATTTTTGAAAGTTTTTTTGTTGTTGTCGGAGAAAGCTTGTTAATATCTTTAGCTAAAACAGGCGGTTGGAGCGTACCCCGAAGTGTTGGAATTTTTTTCTTTATCATATTTTTAACTTGTAGATAATATAAAAAATTTCCGTTTTTTATATTGTATTTTTGGAGCAAGGATGTATATGATATAAACATATTGTAGATTATTAATAATAATCGCCCCCCCCTCTTAAGTCTGATGTCTGTGGACAGGATCCCATTCCCCCCTCCTCATCTGGAGAACATTTATTAGAAAATGTATTTATTATTTTAAAATGCTGGATCATGGTTAGGAACATGCTGATGCCTGCCATTGGAGGAGCTCTGCCTACCCCAAAACTGTGTCGAGGTGCGTCAAAGAGAACTTTACTTAGTTAAAGGTACATTTGTGTGAAGAGAAGTAGCCGTCTATACTGATCTCACACTTGAAAGCTCTTTTTGAAATGTTACACCAGCGCTTCCTCGGCAAAGCCGAGCACGCTCCATTACCCAAGAAGGCTGGGAAAATAGACATCCAACACACTTTTTTCACTGTGATGTGCTACGGTATAGAGCTTTTTTTTTTTTTTTAGCACATACAGTAAATCCTTCATCGGCTCGCAGATATGTAAATGTTTATGAAAAGATCGGCACAGGGAGACTCTTTCACGGCAAGGATGTTTACCGCAAACAAGGACAAACATTCCAATATTGGATTCCCAGAAATGCCCTCTCGGGGTAAATGGGAAAACAAGCAAGCTGCCCTGAGGTTTTTCCGTGTTTGAGTAATTCCAGAATAAATGAAGCTTCCACCCTGAAGTGGTTACCGCGGGGAGAAAAGACACTCTTGTTCACTGAAGCATATTTAAGTGATGTTCTTCATTCAATGCCAAATTGCCCCAAAGGGCCGGTTTCATCCAGCACGGAATGTTTAGCCCCCAAAAAGTCTGCATCCTGTCCACAACATGTTTTTTAATTTATTATAGTTTTGTTTGTTTATGTTACGCAACCTCGAACGTCCCCATTTCTCCAAAAACTGTCACCATGCCGCCCTGAAGGCCTCCAGTGTCTAGGATGTTGAGACGTCTCAATGGAAGTTGATATTTTTTTTCTTCCGGGTCCAAACCAGTGAACCGCATCTACATCAAATCTCAAACATGTCAATACCTCTTGGAAAAGAACAAATTACATGATAAAATACTAGCAAGTAAGAATGGAGTATTACCACATTTTGCCATAGCATAGAATGTTGTGGCTCTGACAACTGATATATTGGGAGAAAACAATCTACACACATACACACAAAAAATACACTTCAGTGCATATAATGTAAAGCTGATACGTACTTTGAGGAATTCCTCCATTGGAATTTGCCCAAAAGTGCCCCATTGGGAAGCAGCAATCCTAGCCAGATGGACTTTGTGAAAGTGAGCAGCTTTCAAAGGTTTGCCATGAAAAAGAGGGTGGAAAAAATTACCATCCATCCATTTTCTGAACCGCTTATTCCTCACAAGGGTCGCGGGGGGTGCTGGAGCCTATCCCAGTTGGCTTTGGGCAGGAGGCGGGGTACACCCTGAACTGGTTGCCAGCCATGGGCAAATCTTTTACCAAGCGTCACAAAAAAGTTGATCATAACATGATGTGCAAAATAATTCTCAAAGACCCATGACTAAAATTGAACAAGAATTCAGCCATTAAATTTGAAGCAGTCATTTTGTGTGACTTCCAGGACTCGTACTTTGACAAACTAGGGAAATAATTAATTCAATCAGAAACATGAAAGATAGATGACACACGTTTCTAGAGCCTTTTTGCTTCCATAAAAATCCTTTCTATTTTGTTTTAAACTTCACTCTCACTTGGCAAACCCAAACGCTGCAAGCGGTAGAAACGCTGCTCGGAGTGTTGGAATTATGTAACAGCACTCTCTTCGCACACAAAACAATTTGGCAAACAATTGTTTTTGCGGGTGTGACTAGTGTACTTCCAGAGGCAAAAGATAGATGACAAGCGAACATAGATTGCAGACTTGAACCTCCACGAAACCAACGCTTGTTCCAAAACGGAGATTTAAAAAAACAAACATTTTTTTACAGGTGTTCGTCCTCAACAAAACACGTGGATTCCACGCCAAAAGACGCACTTACACGTCCAAGAACCTCATTATGGAAATGTAATCCTCAGGGATATAATTTGATTACAGCTCTGCTTTTTAATAAGCCTTTTTTAGTGGTGAGATATTCTGCTTCAGCTTAAAATAATTAGGCACTGCCTTCAGGCAGAGCTTCTTCAACTTGAGAGCGACTCTGTGCTGACACACAAAAAGCAGAGTATGTAGTCTTCTTACATATGGTATTTTAGCATGACTTATTCAAATGATTACGATTGCTTCCGCTGATTAACATATCCTGAATATTAATGTTCCAGTTATCAACGTTTGAATGACGGTGGTTGGTTTCATTGATCAATGACTGATGAAGTGAACCTTAGAGAATCAAGTATGGTGTTTACAAAGGATGCACAATGCCAAGTATGAACTGTAAACTATTTCGTAAAATACAGATTACAGAAGTCTCTGAAAATTGAAATATTGGTTGCTTATGGACCTCCTATCTTTTGATATCGGTATCGTTCCTACTACGAAAAAAGGTAAATAATTCTGTATGTGGTCTCCTCGAGAAGCCTACTGTTTGACACAAAGTTGTCGCATTGTACCAGAGGACTTTCCTCAGGCACTTTGAACCAAAAAAGTCCTGTCTTCATCTATCATCACCAGTCAATGTCCAGGTCTACTCTTGACACACATAAAGCAAGCCCAAAAGCGTCTGTCCATGTCCTACTGCCAAGATATTGTAACAGTCTCTAGTTTCCACAGGAACAGGGCCTAGGGTCAGGATCCAGAAAGTCCTTGAATGCCTGGTTTTGATCCTAGACATTACGATTCCTGAGACAATTTTAAGGCCTTAAATCTCTATTACCTGACAGATCGAACCATTTCATTTGTAGACCTCACGGTATGATGCAGTCTCTAATCCAGACAAGAATCTGAACCGCACATCCCTGATCACCACCAACACATAACATGGGGTCGACTATATTATGTAAGGTATTTGAACAATGAATTGAACAATCAACCAGTCTTGGACTTCTTGGGACTAAACCCAAACTGATTAATCGCATCACCAATGCAAAGATTCGGTCCAGAGCTAAGAGTTATTCTCCAATAATCACTGAAGTCCAGGAGCTCGCCCTTTTAAATGGGACTCCTGCGATCTGTCACGAGCTCCAAATTGCTTTGACATAAACCCAAATTCCCTAAAAACGCACAGTGATTCCAAAACAAAGCAGACGTCCATCCATTTCTCCCCGCTGCGCTATTTCTGTCACTCACCCCCTGACGGTCCGTCTCTCTGGAGGGCTATCCACCAAAGTCGTGCTCATTGATCAGAGAGCACTGTGGAGGTAAATGGCTGTCACGGCAGATGATGGACCTTAATTCAATGCACAGTTTCTCCTGAGGCCACTCAAGCCTCCGCTTACATTGACGGATAGAAGCATGCCAGCAATCGCATTCTTGAGAAGGGGGGGGGGGGGAGATTTCGTTCCTCCCCCGGAGGAATTCAAATGCATTAACTTAGGGAAAAATAGGAAGTACAGGTATTTCCATTTGCTCTTTACTTTTACAAGCAAACTTACCAAAGCGGAACATGATCCAATCTATGATGTTTTCAATTCAATTTGACTTCTTTGCTATTGGCATTCCCAAGTATGCGTAAGCCCTGTTTTCCAGAGGTTACCATATTGGTACACAATTAAAATGTAACTTGAAATATAGCCAGCACAGTTGTATTATGGCAGCAGTTTGACCCAGGAATACATTTTATGGCCTCTTGTTGCTCAGTGGAATTCAGGAAGTTTGTACAGTAAGGCGATAGAGTAGCTACCACAATGACTTGTGGAGCAGAGCGCATGTGACGGATTGTGCGGAGGAACCACCATGCGGCTCGCAGAATCAGCTCGGCAGCCTCGGGGGGGCGTTCACATGATTGATGGAGCCCCCCCCCCCCGTCATCCCTAATCACATCCTGGAAGAGGCACTAAAAATGGGATGCAGCAGGTGCAGGAGCTATTGTACTTCCCAGTTTGGCCAATAACTTCTTATTGTCTCCATGTTGGCTTGCCCGTTGGCCTGTGTTTTTTCGCAAAAGCCTCTTTTCATATCTGGCTGCTTCTGTTCAGCGTGAAACCGAGTTTGTCGCTGGCACGTTTGTATTGCAGCTTTGAGGTTCACGCGGCGGAACGATCGCTGTTATGCGCTGACTTATCTGCTTAGACTGCAAAGTCAATTTCAGTGACACTGCGATCTGTGCGGATTTCATGTCACATTTGCGGGGAGCATATAAGATAGGGTGCAATTTCAATGCGGAAGGTGTTATTTTTGCATTATATGTGAAAGAACTTGGGTGGGTTTAGCTTTGATTTTGAGAGTGAATGTTTGTCCGCTTATGTGCCCTGTCATTGACTGACGACCAGTCCAGGGTGTATTTTGCCTTTCGATCAATCATCAAAGTCATCTGGGATAAGCTACAGCTGTTGTTGGGAATTTACACGAATTAATGAGCAGACACTGAAAATGTATTGAGTTATGTCCATTCATCCATCAAATTTCTAGACTGATTATTCTGTTGAGAGCTGCAGGGAGCTGGAGTTTATCCCAACTGACTTTCGGGCAAATGCGGATTCCGCCATGGACTGGTTACCAGTTTTTCAAAGAGCACATGTAGAGAAAAGAAACCAGTCACACTCATCTTCACACCGTTACTGAACAGGAACTGAACCCACACTGCTTTGATGGTGGGCTAGTCATTTACACATCTGCCTCACAGTTCACAGGTTTGTGAGTTTGAATCTTGGCTTTGACATGACTTCCCTGTGCCGCCAATATTAGTTTCATTGAAAACTCAAATATTGGCACTGCAAAAAATGGGCTAAGAAAATGCTGAAAGCAGTTATCTGCTTAACAGAAAAAAAATGACTTGCTAAGATTTCTTAAAACAACAAATCAAAGCTATACTCAAAACCACCCAGCAATGTCTTAAAACTAGTGTATTTATACTCAAACGAAATAGACCACAAACAGCCCATGGACCACACCTCGAGAAGCAACAGTTTACGAGACATGATTACATGTATTCGTGACAATGATATGGAAAATAAAGATGTGTTCATTGTTAATTAAAAGAGGCATCAGTGAGTAGGATGATATTTACTAGGATGACTCATGCACAATAAAAAGTAGCAGGAAAGCCTAAGTGTGACGGAGGAGTTTTATTTTCCACAAATCTTGTTGTTGCATATTTTCTCCGAGGGCAGAGAGAAAAGAGCTGTTTGGTACGCAGAGGCATTGTGTAAATGAAATTAAATCCATACAGAGGCTAGTCCATCTCTGGAGGCTTCACCCCTTAGCATGAATATTAATGGGGGCCTTTGTAATAACACCCCCGAAACGGAATTCTTATCAGCAAACACCTCCCATTCTCCGTCACGCTGCAAAAACAACAACAACTGTCCATCTACTGTTCAATCAATCAATCAATATGAAGACGCCATCATTTTGCATCACATGGACAAGAGTAGCTCAATATGAGCATTTATAAGAGAATCATAGGAGTAAGCAAAGTCTAAGTCCATTTTCTTTTCTAAACACGACAACCCTTGTTGAGGTTCACCACAAAACAATAAGCACAATTTTGTCCTTTTGACGCTTTCTGAACTGACGTAGAGCACGCCCAATAATTGTACATTATACTTTGTGTATTTCCCTAAATTCCCAAATATTTTCCTTTAACCTAGTCGTTCATTTGATATGGTCGTCAATATATTGGGTGCAAAAGGATTCTACTGATTCACTGGATATTTGAAAATATCATTTCAAATAGGTTGAAAACGAGCAAAACTATTTGATTTGACATACCAATGCGATACTAATGACAGATGTGATGTAGTTCCGTCGTAAAGTAGTGCTCACACATACGCGGTAAGCTAGCCGTGATTCCAATGTTAGCCGAACACAAATGACTTGAGGCTATTTGGTTTTTCATGGCTCAAAATGAGGCAGAGGTGGTATCATCCTGACGATGATGGGTGACTACCGATACCAAGTATCGGCATCGGTGCCAAAAACAAAGTTGCCACTAATTTTTGCCATTTTTTTAAAACTACAATCATTAAAAATTCATCCACTAGTACATATTAAATTGTAAATATAGTTCAGCGTTGTTGTAAAACAATATATTATATATTGTATATAATGTTTTTTTTTTATGACTTTGGCGATGTCTGGAGCGCACCACCTCTGGCTCACAACCAGGAAATGGGAGTGTGCAACGGTTGCTCCGTGATCTGTTTCTTCTTCGGTACATGAAAGTTTTCAAAAAAGAAAGAAAAGAAAGCTGTTTCTTCTTTGGTTGTTGCTTGTTGTTGATATAGCGCCTCCATAATGGCGCAACACTGCAACTGCAGTTAAAATGCGTTGCTGCCGAGCTCAGTGATGTGTTGAGCGATAACAGTGGTGAGCAAATTAGGTGGAGGTGGCCGCCTCTGAATTTTGTACACAGGATAACCCCTGGGCTAACCCTGATCGCCGCCAGCCTTAAAAAGTTGATGTCATCGGTAAAGTAAAAACAATGGCAGCGACACAAAGTGAAGCTTCATCACGCGATTATTTTGTCCAATAATGCGCAGACAACAACTGTGGCTACTAACTTCATTCATCATAGAAAAACAAACACAATGACACTTTACAGCACTGTGTCCTTACTCTTGTAATATTTTTAACCATTTGTTTTTATTTGTTTACTTGCCGGATGTAGCAAGGCAGCCCCAGTATGTAACCGAGCCAAACCTTAAACGGTTTGTCTGAAAAAATCTGACCTGGTGGTTTAAAAACGGTGGTTTTAATAAGTTTAAAATATTTTTAATATGGTCTGTATCAAAGATTTGCACCTATCACAGGTGGGATTTTATCCCCTTGGCACTATATCTCCATTTTGCAGCACAACGAGGGAGTGTTGTCACTCCCTCCCCCCCACACACACACGTCTTCCCTGGAGCCAACCTTTTGGTACACACATCTATGCAAACATTGGAAAGCCTCAAAAGTACAACAATCTGCTTTGTGGATTAAATGCCAAATGAAATGTGCATCATACAACTGCACTCCCGCACAGACGCGCACATCCACCACACGACAAGTGAGTAGAAAACGATCGGGTGTTGAGAGCATTAACATTTTACGTAGGCTGCGAAACATATGAGGCGCACTGGCGTGATAATAACAGGCTGTCAAGCGTGGGCACGCGTGGTGAGCGGCAGCGTGAAAAGCCAGCAAGGAACAGGAAGTTGCGTCCTTAAGAAAATGAAAGTAAGAAGTTAGTTTAACTTTGCATCTGCCATCTCTTTCTCATCAGCTTCGATGGCTTCATCCCCAATATAATCTCCTTTAAAACCATCTTTTTTCCTTTCAACGCGGGCGGCTGAGCGCTTGACTTTTTATTCTTTTTTTTTCTTACAAAATGGTGACTCGTGATGTCATCGCCCCCAGTCGACTAATTGGACCGCGTCCTCTGTGTGGCCTTTGGGGACTTAGACATAATTAAACTGGAGCGACAGAAGAAGAAGAGTCATGTTCTTGCTCGGTGGGCCTACCTTTTTAATTGGGGAGAGTGACAGGTGGAGGGCAGGCCAGAGGGTGCAAAAAACGGGTCATTTGTGGCTCTTTCACTTGTGGCGAACACTTGATTTTTGTGCTGTGCATGACTGTCAGGCAACGCTGATGTGATGGTTTTAGACTTAATTACTACAGAGGAAGTAGTAAGCTTGGAGGCTTCAAATAAAATTGGAGATATGACGGCTCTATTTTGGGGTAGATGTAACTTCTGATGGCCATAATGGTCACTGAAATAATCAGCAGAACTAGCATAGTAGCGTACTATAGAACCGGGGTAACGAACCTTTTTTAAAACTGAGTGCTGCTATTTGGGTATTGCAGGTTACCATTTTCATACACACTCCTGAAATAACGTCGTCATGGGTTAGCTAGCTAGCTAGCTGGTTAGCTTGTCGCAACGAATGCAATGTTTTGGTTGTTGTTAGATATTATTAACATTTAACTTCTTTATTTTCATATATTAACCATTGTTATACATTATTAACATCTTAATTCTTTATATTAACCATGTTGAAAGGTTTTATAGACGTGTAAAGCAAGTAGTCTTGAACTCAGTATAATTTGACCTTAAGCTGGGACATATTATTTGGTCTAGAAGTTCCTTCTCTGTGGGAAAACACATTTGGTCCTTGAGAACAGAATCTGTTTCGAACACGCACCCCTGACTCTGTTTTCGCCATCGCTCATGGAAAAGTACCCAGAGAGTATGTTTTGTCTACAAATGAAAGAGAGGCGGTCGGTTTTAACTATAAGAAGCCATTTTACACGCGGAAGAGGCACATTCGGCGCTCTGAATTCCACCTGTTAAGTGATGAATTGGAGTCTGTTACGATGTCCAGAGATCTCTGTTAGATTAAAATCATTTTTGCAAAGGTGTTTTTTCTTACATTAAATCTGTCTTCAAGTTTTGGAACACGCAAAGAGGACAAATATTTTTTATTCCTCTTCATTGTACAGTATTCACTGCTGACTTTGGAGCTATAAAGTATTAAAATATAATTTTAGAATATTGTAGTTTACAAATGGAAGTATGTTTAAAAATATATCAGTACCCTCTAGTGTCCGTTATATGATCAGGTCCAGGAAATTAGAAGAATAGAAAAAAGGAAAAATACTATATTGGAAATATAGGTCTTAATGATCTGTCTTCAATAAATAAAAAAATTAAGTTGAGTTGAGTATTATTTCCAATATTGAAAATTATTTCATCAGTCCAATCAAATTAAATCGATTGGCCAAACTGTCTGTATAACCTGAAAGTAGTACAGCAGTTATTATTGTTATATTAAAACAAATAAGTCGAATAGTAAGTAACAAACAAAAGTAACAAATAAGTCACCCTACCAACGCAGCAGTTGTGGCTAATGTCGGTTTATTTACAATGCTAAAGCTAGCTCCGAATTGCTAATGCTGCTAATTTGATGAATCTCAATCTGTATATATTTCACCATTTTTGAGTATTGTGCTTGTGCATGTTAGTGAGGGGCTATAATGCTGTTATAATGATCGAAATGTTAAACAGGGTAAAGTGTGTATTGGAGCATTTATTCCCCCTCCCAATCAAAGTTAGCAAAAACCCAATTCTCAGAAGTCTCTGAAGGATTATCCTTGTCAGTTCATGTGTGGCGTATCATCTGTCAGGTCTGGCAATCGTAAACGTTAAACCTGCTCATAATTTATGATCGCAATAAAGCAACAGTCAATTCACGCAGGAAGGTGGAAATGGTTGAAGTGTATTTTTTGATGCTGCTCTCCGGATTGGATTGTACAGCTGGTGAGTGTGTAAGCTTCCAAAAGGGCTGCACTGGTGTCTCATCAGGGCACAGCCAGCCAGATGCACCCCGAGGCTCCCCGAGGCAGATTTCAAGATGAGTACTTTGAGCCGCTATCGGAGTGGTGCGATGGTCAGAATGAGGAGATTTGCTCTATTGTTATAATCTGCATCATTAATCCACTGCTTGAAATAGAGCAGCCCCCTCAAGGCACTATTCTTTGGATCCAGTTTCTTTAGCGTGTCCTAGGGTCATGGGTGTCTGTCCTAGCTGACTTATGGTGAGCGGCGAAATACAACCTGGACTATTATTGATTGATTTGAATGATTTGGCTATTAGTGCTTGTAGCGGTGGCAATAGGACTCACAGGGAAGCGGGGTGGGTTGCTCTGTTACCCTGTGTAAATCGGTTGGAAATAAAAGGGGCATAAGATGGATCCTAGGGATAACTGCTAGGGGATGGCATGGGGACCTTTGTTGCTCCACCACTGTGGGATGTTCTAGAATAAATGGAGTGAAACATCAATGGAGGGTGGCCCATGGCTGATGACCCTTCAGCTGCCCCGCTGGCATGGCTAGAGGTGCAACAGGCAGAAAATCCCTGTAGGTAGCCTGTGCCTTTAACACCTGACTAAAGGCATTAACATTACAACCCATTTTTCCTCTAATAACATGAATTTGTTACCATAATTTTTTATTTTTATTTTTTATTTCCTATGGCATTCACACCCAGCCATTTTCACTGAAGCAACCCCCTTCGCTCCCGGCTGTTTTACTGGATTTTGACAGATTTTGCAAAGCCCACTAAATATTCTGTTCTATTGCTATAAAAACATGGAACCTACCAAAAGAAATATTAGAGTCTCTTAGAATATAGCTTTTATATATATATATATATATATATATATATATATATATATATATATATATAGAGAGAGAGAGAGAGAGAGAGAGTTTCATCAATATTCACATTCCTGGTGAAAACACTGTCAAAAAGAACTTGTTGCAACATGGCCTTGGTTGATCTCTTATGCTCTGCTGCCACCTGCTGGCTGTTTTTTTGTAATAACTACTATTGCTTTAAGCCACCTCTTCATGTCAGAAGCTGCATCAAAGCCTTCTCTATGCTCTTGCATAAAAAAACTTTTATTTTTTAAAACAACAACGTTTTGGGGGGGGGGGATGATAAAGTATTAAAAAACATATTTACACGTTTTTGGGTTTGAATGAGTTAAGGGGTCGAGTTGATACTTACGTTGGACTGATATTTCTCCCCTATCAAGGATGCCTGTACAAAAATCAGATTTACTCAAGCGACGTTGGCATGAGTGCAATTCTAAAAGATGGAGGAGAAAGCCACACATCTGCTTTCAAAGCACACAATGCCGCAGACATTTGGAATGAACACGCATCCTCGCACACACCTGTTCGCACCTCCGTCCATGTCGAAATGAGCGACAGGAGGGAAAACAATGATAACATACGGTGCTGTGAATATCGCGCTTCTGCTAAATTGGCAGGTGCATTTCCTTTTGCTGTTGTTCTGGAAGTCGCCCAAACGACAAACAACAGCAGTCATTCATCACGCCGGTATACAGTGTAAGCACTCGGTCAAAATTTATCATGCCTGCTAATACACACACATTACGTTCAAGGACTCCAGCCTGATATAACACACGTGTAAAGCATATTAATGTGGCGAGATAAAGGGGGACATAAATCTGCCTGACTGTATTGCATGTGCGCTCACATTGATGCTTCACAGAGAATCTTTGAATGGTCTTTTGAAGAGATTTTCCTTATGTGGAGGATGTCATCATTCTGTATGTAGTTTTTGCTACCACTTTTCAAAGTGGGTGCGATATTGTACAGATGTAAGTATGTAAATGAGGAACATCTCTAATGTCAATGTTAAAACGCGACTGACGCTTCAACTCAAGATGAAATCAATCGCAGTGAGCATAATTATCATATTTGTGATCAAAGAAATGCGAAAGTGACTCGCTAAGTGTCACAAGTCAAAACATTAGGTACAGTCAAACCACTAATGTTCCGTAATAGAAAAAAGTTTATACGTTAGATTTAAAAAGATTGCAAACAAGGTTATTTTACAAAATAATAATAATAACAAAATCTACATTTTTTGTTAAATTGAATATTAGTGGGAAATTATTAGAGTAGTACAAACCTATTTAAAAAACGATTTAGAAAATAGCTTAAAATTTCCCAAATATTTGGTAATAAATGCAACTATATTCGATGGGGGGGGGGGGGGGGAACATATTGTATAGAGAAAATAATTAAAAAAAATATTACACAAGTCCATACTGGAAGAAAAAAAAAAAACCTAAAATATAATATCCAGTACACTTTGCAATATTGTGTGAGCCACGGACAAATTCAAATTCCCCAAAAATTGAACAGTAACCAATACAAAATAATACAAAAGATGTTTCTGCACCGTGCTGTGTAACAAATATGTTGCCTGGTAAAGATAATTTTGTATACCAATAACAAACTGTATCCCGGATTCATGGAATTTTCTCTCAAGGATGACATAACAGCAAAATGACTGTTGTTGCGTTACCATCTGTGATGCTACATTTACTGTAGACTAGCAACAGAGCTAACTATATAACGTATAACCGAGAAAGTTTGATATTGATTCGTATAGTAGCGCCATCTTTGCAAAGTTCATAAGCAAACTATACTTCAAGCGTGTGACATAAGATGAGTTGAGCAGAATCATCAGAAAAAGTGAAAAATTCCTCCGAATCGAATGACTGGGAACTAGCTCTCAAAATGAACGATTTCCCGGTATGACCTGTTTAACCTGCCTGTGTTCTACTTAGATAAAATCAAATTCAGTGAAAAGCTGCCTTGCATTTTTTGGCATAACCCTGCAACCAAGCAACAAAAGGCACCGCTCACCTCAAATCACTTGGCAGTATTAAAAATGACCAAGGAAAGTCAGCTCACGTTCAGGGTTCTAATGGAGGGAGATACTCCATCGTGATATATGTGACTCCATTCATCTTGGCCAGGCGACATCGCATGACCACTGCCGTGAGGAACGGAGCGGGAGCCGCACTAATTCCCCTTGCCTTGGATTAGTCTCCGCTAACTTTACCAGAAGCAATCTATACCTCTCACCCCAGCGTCTGCTTGGGCCTCAGCCTGCATTCTTATCATCAGTGATGGAGCACCTCGTCCCATCTGATGAGAGGCGATGTGGAAAAGAGCTCCTGATGATTCCATGCGGAGAGGACGTGTGACTTGATTAAGTGCAGTCTGGGAACTCGATGCACTTTATTAATTATTGCTGCATTTTGCTCAGCCAAGACTTAGACATTTGCTTGATGAGGCAAAAGACTGTAGTTCAATGCGCTTTCCACAACGGGTTTAAATGTTCTCACGAGAAACTCGGAATTGTTCATAAAATGCTTGCTTTGTATTTTAGTCTTTGAATTGATTAAATTGTATCTTGGACTTGTATGTATCATTTGACATCATTTCTGCGCTTATTTCTAGTATGTCTTGGCTACTTTAGCAGTTTTTTTGGGGGGCTAATTGTGGCCAATAAATTCAACCTGGCTTACGCTAATGATGATAGTATGCTAACGGACTAGCGCTAGCGAGCTAACGATAGTACACTACTATTTCTAAAAAGCATTGTAAATGCTAACAGGAGTGCAAATGATTGCAATTTAAATATGTTACCTCATAGAGATCCTGATGTCACGTGACTTTCTCTGAACCCCCTTACAACGGCGTGGCGGGCGAAAACTAGCGACGCTGCTAATGTGGAATTGCCTCCTCTGTGAATGCTTTCAAATCGGATCATAGAACTTTGTAAAATCCTGATTTATTTAACTCTTTGACTGCCAGACGTTTTCAGAAAAGGGATGCCGTGGGTGCCAGCCGATTTAAGCATTTTGACTGATCTTTCAAGGTTCACAGAAAATTTTGTGTTTGGACTATGGAAACACACATACTACCAAATGAAAGATTGGACTCTCATCTTTCATCAGAAAGTTTGTTTCTACCTTATTCCGTTTTTCAGTAATCAACAATAGAAAATGGTTAGTTTCACCCAAATGCTCTGTTTTGAAACAAACGTCTTTTTTTTTTCTCCCCAAAAACAAACGTCTTTTAACGTCTTTGGCACTTCTGCGTAGGATTTTACTAAACGTCATTAAACGTTTTTGGCAGTCAAAGAGTTATCCTTTACGTGTGGTTAAAATGCCATCGATGTTGGCAGTTTCTCGCAAGTCTTGGCCGTGTTATTTATGTACGTTAGCAACTTAGCAGCTGCTAAATCGGCCACGGCAACCGTCATTTATACCATGAAAAAAATCTTCTTTATGGTGTTGGTCAGTTATTAAATTCAACTGTGTAATATCTATTAAACCGAAGCAGGACAAATGAACAAAACAGATTATTACCCCCACATTCTGCGTGTGGTAAGAGTTAGCATATGCTGATTTAGCCACCATGTACAAAGTTCCTCTTTTGGTAGCCTGGAACATGCTTTATCCTTTTTTTGCCTCTTCACGTTGTGGCAGCTGGTCCACAACGTTTGGCAATCATTGTTCAAGTGTGGCGTTTGCCGTTTACTCATAGTGGCAGACACGTTTTCTATGCTGCCAAAATGGTTGCACGGCCATTTTGGGACACGTCACGTCAACGCCAGGATCTCTATTGACTGCATGTACTAGAGAAGAGTAAATACCTTCTTCCAATAGTTACAACCGCAACTCTTCAGGCTGGCTTTTGATAGTCTTACAGGGAGTGACGTAGCGATAGCGGTAGCGTCAATCATTAGCGTCCCCATGCAACACGCACATTGGTTCCACTATTAAACAAATCGAAACAACAAAATTCTAACAAACGCATAAAATAATTCTTAGTATTTATGATACAATCAAACTAAATGTAGCCTATTTAATTTTAAAGCTGACTCTAATGGCAGCTACATTAATCAGTCAAATCTTTTCACATGCTTTCGTTTAGACACCTGGGTTTGTTTTTTTGGAGGGGACTACATAGGGATCATCTGACCACCTCGTTCTATCCATCTTTTGTAAAAGGCGCTGTTTGTAGGGACCCACTGGTCTGTTTATAATTCCTCTTGTTCAGCGAGGATGGCACTCTAACCATCTGACAGCAAGGTGACGGCACGCATTTGTTTAGCTAATGAGTCCCTGGCGACATGTTTAAATGCGTGACGGGCAGCAGGCGCTTTCATCCGCTCAAGAAATCAACAACCCTGAGAAAGTTGCCGGCACAGCTGGCAGGAGCTGCATCACAATGCAAGGTTAAAGTCCCAGATGTGACCAGTTTGTGTATGCAATAACAAAGTCTGGGATGATTTTTGTAGTACAAGAAAATTTTGTATTTTATGGAAAATCAAATCCATGATGGGGAAAAAGGAAAAAAAAGGTAATTGATGTCAAGGAAGTATGTTAACTTATTCACTGCCATTGACAGCTATAGACGTCAAAAATTCCTTTGAACTATTTCTATTAGTTTAACTTTTTTTTCTTCCAATTTTTGTTAACAAGAGTATGAAAACCTAGATTTTTAGTACAGATATAAAATTTGTGATTAACTCTTTGACTGCCAAAAACGTTAAATAACGTTTAGTAAAACCATAGGGAGGAGTGCCAAAGACGTTAAAAGACGTTTGTTTCAAAACAGAGGTGAAACTAACCATTTTCTATTGTTGATTACTGAAAAACGGAATAAGGTAGAAACAAGCTTTTTTTTCTGATGAAAGATGAGAGTCCAATCGTTCATTTGGTAGTATGTGTGTTTCCATAGTCCAAACACATTATTTTCTGTGGACCTTGAAAGATCAGTCAAAATGCTTAAATCGGCTGGCACCCACGACATCCCTTTTCTCAAAACGTCTGGCAGTCAAAGAGTTAAAGTATTTCATGTTCGTATGATAAATCTATAGTATCACTATTTTCATACTGGTAACCTTACATGAATCCCAACTCAGCATATTATACAACTTTTCGAGTGTTTAACTCAGTGGTGTCCAAAGTCGGTCCTCGAGGGCCGGTAGTCCTGCAGGTTTTTGAGGTTTCCCTGCTCCAACGCACCTGTTCCAATCAACAGGGTCGTTATCAGGCTTATGCAGAGCTTGCTGATGAGCTTCAGCTGTGTTGGAGAAAGGAGACATCCAAAACCTGCAGGACTACCGGCCCTCGAGGACCGACTTTGGACACCACTGGTAACTGGAGGTTCCACTGTATCAGAATAATAATAATAATAATTATTATTATTATTAAAGTGCCCCGGTTGCTCAGACCATGCAGAAGTGATGTGAGTTCATGTGTTTTTAATATGCAACTAATTAAAATGTTCCTAACCTCCAGAGAAGCATGAGTTGGCATTTACTACAAAACGTATTATATTATTTTAATGATATGGCAATTATGGTGTAACACCCACCACAAGAAACTAATGTCAGCAAGTCTTTCATGAGAAACAAGCATGGCACCAGTTATTTCTAGGGCAATGCTGAAGACTGCTTCTTGCATCCCTGGCATCACATGACATCTTATTTATGTAGCTTGTGCAGGATGACAAAGAAAAGTGAGTGCTTGGTCCTTGGATCTTTGAAAGAAAAGAATATCATGTTGTTCCATTAATAGCATGAAAGTGAGTGAAGGTGCTCTGCTGGCAACCACTGCTTTCCGGCACTTGAATCAGCTCTAATTTGAACTTGTTGCACAATGCCATTAAAAACTCAATGAGCTTTCTCTGTCGTTGACTTTATTCTACAGTAAATGATTTTTTTTTCTTTCTTGGCTAATACAGAAACCTTCCAACCCAGCAGGCAGTGCACTGCCAAAAAATATTATCATGGCGGCTATTACGAGTTATAATTTGATTTTCAGCGTTATCCACAATATAAGTTACTTTGGCAATGCAATTATTCATTGTGTGAATTATTATGTATTATTATACAGTATTTGCTAACAGCATTAGCTGGGTGGGTCTCACAAACATTAAAAATATATATTTACAATGAGTGAGCAGTACGTCTTTTGTTTGTTTTCTTGACGTTGTTTGTTTTTGCGCTGACATTTATTTTATTTGACTATTTTATTTTGTGAGAGAAAATAATGCATAAAAAAAAATATTGAGTCAACATTACATTTCAATTCTGGTGTCTAAGTGGTTCGTCTTTTTAATCTGGGATATTACATGTCTTGACTTGTTTTGATTATATTGAGTTTTATTCCATGTGTGCCTTTTTTTAATGTCTTGTCTCGCTTGTTACGTTTTTGTTTCAACCTGTTAGCCTCAGCCCGGTCCCTCGTGCCAACCAATCAGCTCGCTCCATTCACTCCAAGTGTCGCTGGTTGTCTTCTGTGCTGATGTGGTGAGTTTATTCCTGATTTTGGTTTGTTACTTTTGACTTTCTTTTTTTTTTTTTGTGTGTATGGTTTGTTTGGCTCTTGTTTTTTTTTGGTGTGTGTGTGGTTTGTTAGTTTATTTAGAAATGCATTGCCTCCACTGCTTCCCTTTTACTTGGGTCCTCCATCAGCACAAAACCTTCAGTTTGTGACTAAATAAATAAATAAATAAAACATTTGTGATTATATTGCACTTTTAATCTTGCACACCGGAGTCCAATAATGCACACAACGAAAGTAAGTTTTTTTTCATTATTGTATTAGTTTTTATGTAAAATGCAATTTCACAGAGGAAACAATCACATTAAACCTTTTTAATATCACAGGGACAAAATCACACGTGTACAAATACATAAATTGGTAATTGCAACAGACTTTTCATCTTGCGTACCCCCAAGCGTTCATAGCGAACCGGATCAATACCATCAGGCCTCAGGTTGCCCACTGCTAGTATTGATTGCCGTTTGATGAATAATTCCATGTGTAAGCATTAATGTTGAGTCATTATTTTTCATCAAAGATGGATAATGCGTTTGCAAGTTCTGAGCTTTTCTTACAACATGAGAGCATTTTTTTTGTTGCATCACTCCACTGTATCGGACTGACCAGCGTGAACGATCATGCAATCAACTGTTTTCTTTGGAATCAGCCCGTTTTTTTTTTTTTTTTTTTTTCCAAATGGAAAGAAACAAGCCTGTGGGCAATCAAACGTTCATCAGGGCCTCTCACCTTGAATTCAAACTGCCTGATGTGAGCTCGGAGAGCGCTTTACTTGCTTTCGCTAATGATGTTTCTGTGTATTTGTACCCAAATTAGTTTTCACAAATAATCGCTTCCACTAATTAAAGTAGTCCTGCTGCTCGCCAGATGTAACATTGATGAAACCTTTAACGTACATGTACACAGCATAACGGCGCTTCACGTGTGCTCTCTGCAGTCCACTCTATTCACGACTACTCGTCGTAAAAGCAGGCGGAATTGCCTGCCGTCGAGTTCCAGTCGGCTACTATGAAGGGAGAATGCGGTGATCGTTTTCATGCTTTGCGCAGATGCTCCGAGCCAAGCATAAATAATTCATTGTTTCCAACAGACAACAATGAATACCAATCGTTTCATATTGCCCGGCCGCGAGTCATCAAGGCCGAGTTGGACGCCCGAGGTTCTTAACTTTACAGGTGCAAATATGTCAACAATATTAACCAGCTGACATCCTGGTGAGGCTTTTTAAAATGAATGAGGAAGTGTGTAAAATTATCACCATCTGGTTTGAATGAAGTCCAACATAATAGGGCATATAAATATTAGGGATGTAACAATCACGGCAATATTGTGATATCGCGATATTAAAATTGCTATAATATCGTCGCCGTCATTTCACGATATTAAAAGCAGCACATCTGTTAAAAAAGTCAGGTTGATTTCCATTTGTGCAGTTCTAGCACCCTCTGGTGGCTAGTATTTTTAGTGCTGTTTAATTTTCACAAGGTATGTTTTGGCAATTCTGTTTAAAATCCATGCTAATAGTTACAAGGAACGTGATATGCTTGTGAACCGAGTCAATATGTGGAGGAACTCAATGTGTGCGAGCATTAGCAAGTAAGTGCCTCAATATTAACTGTTATTAGAGATAGTAGGTTGTTTATATGCATCGCTGTTATGTACAAAAGCACAATAGTTTGCTATTTTGGGTTTAGTATGAGCTCTTTTTTTTTTTTTTACAACATTGTGACCTTTTTTAATATTGCCAACCTCCCCACAATATGATCATTATCTTATCGTTACATTCCTAATGAATATAAAAAGTGTCTCAAAAGTCTATATGCACTAATTTTTTCCCCAGTTATCATTCAGCAGAGGAGGCAAATCCAAATCCAGAAAGTAAAAAAAAAAAAATCTGTCACAGGTGCTAGCTAGAGAGCTCCCTAGCTAGCTCCCCGGGTGCTCATTTACCTGTTAGGGAGCTAGTTAGCTAGCACGAGGGGCTAAAGCCAAACTGTGGCAGTGTTTTTAACTTTCTGGACCTGGATTTGCCACCTCTGCCATTCAGACAGACGTGAGTTCAATAGCATTTGCTAGCGTAAGCGTTGCAGACTATAAAAGCAAGATTCACCAATTGACATCACAAGTTTTTCTGTCCCTGACTTCAATTCAATGCCATGTTTGACTTCACGTTGATCTTTATATTTTATTACATTTTTTTTTGTATTTATTGTTATTATTATATTTATTGCAATTACGTTTCCATGCTTTTATGATATTTTATTTATTTATTTAAAATCATTATCGTTTGTTTTGTTTTGAGAAACTTGCCATGGATAGCATCTATTGTACAATAGTAGGCGTTGTAGGCGTGTAATGGCCATAAATTTCTCTAACTAGCGCTGACCTGCCTTCAGGGACAGAAAACCGTCTTGCCAGGGGGGCAATTTTGCGACGCTCCTCTAGAGTCAATTGGCAAGCCATGGGCAAGGAAATGATATACTTGCAAAAACTGCCGTCAAATGCTGATGGCCTCATGTCTATCTGAATGATACCTGAAACGAAATAGAAGAGGAAGTGGATAGTGGATTTTGGGACACCCTGTATGTTGATGAATGGAAACGCCATCCAGACCTTCCTCACTGACGACGATATGCTGTATGTATGACCTGAAAATTTGGATTCGGTGGCCAATTGATTTGGCATTATTATGGATGGATATGTCTCTGCAGCAAGGTGGGCGGTTTAAACAATTGCTGGATGGGGGGGGGGGGGGGGGGGTCAGTTGACCATGTGAATTGGGGTGAATGGAGTAAAGGATGGACGGATGGATACATCATTGTATATCTAATTTTAGAGCAGATATTGATGAGATATTCCCTCAAACCACTTAAGACGCACTAGGTATCAACATCATGGACGGGTGAATAAATAGGTGGGGTGATGGTATAGTAACTGCAAGGTAATCTTTCAGTTTGGATGGGTGGACGGTTTTTGATGGAAAGATTAATGGTTGCGGATGGGTAAACGATTGGGTGGGTGTTAGGCTTGAGCACTTGGTGGGCGAATGTCAGCGTTGGGTGGGAATTGGGATGGATGGATGGATTGGTGAGTGGGTGCAATGAATGATGGACTGCATAGCTGATGGTTTCATGTCTTTTACCCTCCACTCGGTTTTTACCATCGTTGTTCATATAAATAAAGGCGAAATGAACTACCGCCTACCATGTGGCATTATGGAAGAGAGTAATTTCATTACATTGACTACACCAACATACGGGCCATTATTTACCTATTGACTTGTAGTGTTGCTCATTTGCCGTAGGCTGCATTAGTCACCCTAAAATCAGTTAATTACTGACAGTCATTGTTGACTTCATGTCCATAGTTAGATTTTAAGGCCTGTTGAGAGAGTCTAACGAGCAGCTGGATGGCTGGTTTGACACAGGGACCAGGGTTCAAATCCTGTTCGAGACCCGTTATATTTCCAGCTACTGCTGGACCCAATTAAGCCTGGACAAAAATGGGTATGGTGCGTCAAGAAGGGCATCCAGTAGAAAAACATTTTCCAAAGATACTCTGTTGCTTCTTCTTCTCCTTATAAAATACATTTAGTATTATTTTTAAACACAGATGTACTGATAACCCGCTAACCCGTTTCTTGATACTCGTTAGTAGCAGATTTTTATTTTTGATATTTATTCTTGATTTTTTTTACTCTGATTTTTAATTGACTGTTGTTGTTTTTTACTGTGTGCTTCCATTGTTTTTATTGTTCCCTGTACTGTGCACTTTGAGATTTATTTTATAACTGTAAAGTGTGTTATAAATAAATTCTATTATTATTATTATTATTATTATATTATGAACAGTTTTTACCCCTTGTTGGATCAAAATCTTGACCCAACGTGCTAGACCAGTGCGCTACTTATAAATAACCCAGCATTGGTTTACTTTTTACCCAGTAGTTTTTAAGAGTGTATTAACTTTAACAGACTTTCAAAACCATTATTTTTAAATTCATGCATCACTAAGGTTAGGGGTTAATGTTGTGGTTCTACTTTTGATTAGGGTTAATATCGATGAAATGCCAAACGCATTAATCAACATATTAAGACAGATTTTTATTTTATTTTATTTTTTACAAATTTTGCATTGATATTTTCTATCCTATAGCCTTTTAGTGAGCAGTCCACTTAATGGGATGTCCAGGCTGAGCATTTAGAGATCCAATCATAGGTCATTAGCACTAAGTGCGGGTCTGCATGCGTGTAGGACACAGTGATGATGGAGAACAAATTGCTTGGATAGGTCTCAATCAATTTCCTTGGTTGGCTGTTACACTACATCATCTTCAGCACGACACACTTTGTTGGTACATATTCTGGTGTAAAAATAAAATATATACATTCTGTACTTCTTTGTGTTTGGGTACTTTAAACATCCTCCTGTCACATTTAATTAAAGTCTGAGCCATAAGAAAAGAAGATTTGAGACTTGTGAATCATGGAATGACATGCTGTCGTTGCTTCACAGACCGTGAATTTCCCCTCGAGCAACCTCACAGTCAATTTGAAATAAAAAAAAAAGAAGAAAATAAATACAACTCTAGAAAATTGTCAGAATCTGGACAGGAAGAGGCTAAGCTGGACATCAAGTGCTATACTTAAACTCTTATTGTGACGTGAATTGCTTGATGAATTCACTCTAGGCTTCAACTTGTAATCACTTTACAGGCAATGTTTTAGGAAACATTATCACATTCATTTGTCATACAGTTATAAATAGACATTCGTGTGGAGCTGAAATTTCAAATACATTCCAGGGATGTTATCATGTAACCCAGGATGTTGGGTTAATTGAACACTCTAGATTGTTCATGAGTGTGAATGTTTTTTACTTTTAATGCACCGGCTTGTGCACGCCTGAGAAATTACCAACACCTGATCTAACATGCCTCTGCGCTGATTGAAAGAAAGCCGAGTCCCTAGTGGTCATTATTAAAAATATTGCTTTGGTCTTCATAGGGGGTCTAAAATGGATTAATGGAATTTTCCCAGAAGTGCCAAATCCAGGTCCAGAAAGTAAAAACCCTGCCACAGTTTGGCTTTAGCCCCATGTGCTAGCTAGCTAACTAGCTCCCATAGTGCTCGTTTACCTGCTAGTGGGCTAGCTAGTTAGCTAAAAACCCTGCCATAGTTTGACTTTAGCCCCAGGTGCTAGCTAGCTAGCTCCCTAGCAGGTAAACGAGCACCATAGGAGCTAGCTAGGGAGCTAGCTAGCTAGCTAGCACCTGGGGCTAAAGTACTGATCTGAATATATGACTGGATAGCCCATTGACGCCCGTGCAAGCCATTGAAGTCACAGGGCGGCCATCTTGCTCATTCCATCTCGCGAGAAAACTGCTGGATAAACTATACAGTATACGTACAGATTAGACATATACAGCCCGTAGGCAGTTAGTATAGGGCCGGAGGCGGGGTTGGGGGGGTTTGTGGCATTTGGTCTCTATTTTTTACCAAGTAAACATTTTTATTTATTTTTTTAATTAACAAGTGGGCTGCTTTGAAGACCCCTTTTTTCTTTTATCGCTCAGTTCCTTAGACCCCAACACAATGTACATTTGGCAGACGCATCTTTTGTTAAATTACAGCTATAATTCTTTAATAAAAAAATATACAGAAGTTTCCTCCTGCAAACATCATTAAGCGTATAATTTATACATGTTTTTCAGGAAAGTTGTAAAATGTCTTAAGTCCTCTTGTTTATGTTTAACAAATTTAAAACATAATAAATCATGCTGTTTCTACTCTTGCTGTCTCGAATGTTCGCCAATTTCGATGCTGTAAATGTACAGGATCGTATGCCGAGAATCATTTCTTGGGAGGAGCATTATGGCGACCTGGCGACTTCAAAAGCCTTGGCATATTGGTTATCCAGTCATATATTCAGAACAGTGGGCTAAAGCAAAACTTTGGCAGGTTTTTAAGCTAGCTAGCTAGCACCTGGGGCTAAAGCCAAAATGTAGCAGGGTTTTTACTTTCTGGACCTGGATTTTCCACTTCTGAATTTTACTTCATTGGAGTGGGGACCAAAGTTTTGTTATACGAGTACATTTTCTTCCAAGCTTGCGGAACAAATTCAACTTGTAAGTCAAGGTACCATCGCAGAAGTAAATCCTGCACTCATGGTGAGCAGCGGTCCGCAGGTTGTGTAGCCAAGCGGAATGCTCATCATCATTTTTTCTGGCCCAGTTGACGGATGCATTACCAAGGTGTGCGTCAGCCAAAGCTATTAAGTGGTCTGCTGGAGCGAGGTGCTTCAGTCGTTCGCTTCAGCGATACCTCGCCCGCCGTTGTCTCGGGGCCGTGTGACTAAGTTCATTTCTTGCAAGACAAGCCCGGACACGCTATACGCTGACACGCTCGACAAATAACAAACAAATACCGAACATCTCGGAATCTATTGTTGGGGCGGAATCCAGATGAAGCACCAGCTCCGAAGAGCTCTTTGTCTTGAGATGCACGTTGCGTGTCTTATAAAGCATCCGCAGGCCTCATCTATCACTCGTGTAAAACCCCGTGATATTTTCTTATTTGTTGTTGTTGATTTTTGGATTACCGCTCCCGCTCAGCGGTAAATCAGATTGGATGATTCGGTGGCATCGTGGCTTCATATCAAAGAGGAATGGAAAATATAAGGTTGATCCCTCTTCAATACCTGCCTTCACCTGCTTCTTCCATTATTCATGGTCATATTTAAGGCTGGGATATAAAGGTGGTATTTACATTCATGGTGACAGGCGGGAATGGTGGCCCTGTGTGATTTACGTGCCTGACATGGATGGCCAGAAACAAAACTGCATTTCCTTGTACAGAACACACTTGAGTTTCCCCTTAAGACATTGAAAACACACCCACACACACCTGGAAACTTCAATAGAACTTTGAAGGAGACAACTTTTTTTCTTCGAATGCGTTCCCAAAGCATTGTTGGAGACCCAAAATGGGTCTCACTTTTTATCATCATTATTTTCTCGATCAAGGAGGCACACAAATTCTAGGCGAATTGCATTTTAAATTCATGTTTGTTGTGGTAAATTCAGTTGTTGCTGTTTTGATCTAATACAGACGCTCCCCTACTCACGAACATTCGAGTTACGAACAACGGGACATACGAACATTTCTGCGCGTGCAGTATGTCGAAAAATGTTCGGAAAGAAATGCTGTAAGTTAGATTTTGTATTGCGCGTAGTGCTTCTTTCCGCCGCTAATACCGACGATTGGCGCTGTGAGAGCTCAATGGAGGCTGAGCAACGTGGCGAGGAGGAGGAGGAAGAAAACGCCGGTCCCCATGAAGCAGGAAATAACTTTTGAAGCCGATTCCAGCGACGACGAAGAATCTCTCATGATATAAAATCCTCCTCTTCCTCCTCCTCCATCATCGAGTACATCTTCCAAAAGTAAGTTAAACTTCATTTTATTTATCTTATTACGTACATGTACATACTGTGTGTGTGTCTTTCGCTCTCTCTCTCTCTAACATACGTAGTACAGTACAGTACTGTACGTATTCTCTCCATTTTATTAAAAGTTTTTTTCAGTACAAACCAATGCAGGTTACTTGTACAAGCCTTAAACATACTTATATAAACCTTCAATATACTTATATAGGCTTTAAACATAAATTATAATACAAAATATAGCACTGAAGCAACTTACGAACAAATTCACCTTACGAACGATCGTCCGGAACGTAACTCGTTCGTAAGGTGGGGAGCGTCTGTACATGCAAATAGCTAGACGATGCCCGTTAAAATATTTCTCCGTACAAATGACATAGTAGTATAGCCGAATTTGCACAGGCGGACGCCTCAATGAATTTCGAGCGTCCGTCATCGTCAATCCGTCAATATTTCGAGCCGAACCGTCAATCCATCATTCGTCGATAGCTCAACAAAATGAGCGGTAGTCAATGTTTCTGTCAGTCGTCATTTGTCAGCAGAATGGGACGTCCGTCATTGACGGATTGACAAATTTATTGACGGATTGACGATTACATTGAAGGACGAAAACCCCCTTCCGTCAATGTTCATCAATTTTTCGAAGTTTCCCGTCAATCGTTAACAAAATGGCCGTCCGTCATTGACGGTATGCCTACCTCTGTGTACGTAAGTCAGAACACACCAAAGTCTATCGCTAACACAGTTGCAAAGTATATATATATAATAAAACATCTAGTATTCTCCATACAATTTATGCTGGAAATTTTGTGTTCAATTATATTTACAGTTTGTTTTAAACGTGCTAAAAAATATCTGTCTCTAATGCAGATTTCCTTTTATTGTGGATGGGTCTTGAACATATCCCCCATGATAAGCAAGGGTTCACTGTATGTTATAGTACAGTCATTAAAAACATGTTTATGACCTGGGCAACTCACCCATAATAGGTCTGTGCCCTCCTTCTATGGCCTGACCCACCCGCTGAAAATCACTGCTATAGAACAGTGGATCATTTGTGACAACATAAAAAAATTATAGATTATTTTAAAAAAAAACACACGACACAATCCCATTCCCTGTGAAGCCTACTGTATATAGTAGTACTCACATTTGTGCTAAGTGAGTTGGATGCAGTACTGGCGCCCTGACTTCTTTTGACGTTTATTTTACTCTCAGGCAATCTAAATCAAAACTCGCTTGACGCTCTTTAATTCGCCAAGCGTCCAAGTAAAGTGATATTCAGAAACGGGATCAATACTACTATATTTCTCTATGTGTAAAAACTCAATAACCATAATGGACATTGTATGAAATAGCTTAGGCCTTTGGGGAAATTACGGCAGGCTCATAGCAAGGGAGGGATAAAAGTGCAGCAGGTGTAAAGTTGGTGATCACGTACAAACTCTGATGTGTCCCCCCCCCCCCACTGCCTCATTGTCGGGGTCTGTCTGGGGGCTTTATCAGTCCACAGAGCGCCTGGCTCACTGTCGTTGTCTCTACGGGCGTGTTGATTGAGGGAAGGCCTGCCTTCTCAGATAAGGCCTTCTGCTTGCCTCCCTGCAGGCTGTCGAGCTCCCGCCCTGCTGCAGGAGCCTTTATAAGAAAAAGGAAAAAAAAAAGGTCCACAACTATTAGACATCCTTACATCTACTGGTGACAAGATGGCCTCCGCGCCTGGGGTAGATAAATGATTGAGAAGGCAGGGAAATGGAAGGTAACGGGTAAACAAGCAAGGAAGGAGGGAGGTGAGGACTAGGGGATGGGAAATCGATGGACGCACAATGGAGAAAATATGCATTGTTAAAAGTAATTAAGTACTTTTGAGCCTTAAAATCATGCTCACCAGAACCAGAGGCTACACGTCAATTTGTGCATATGGAAGATGTGAAAGTTTCCCGTTGCTTATTTACAGTCAGTCCACCTTAAAGGTCGACTCTGAATACTGTCATCATTTTTTTCATCATGTTTACTGGAGAACCCACCGGGTCAAATTTGGCCCCTATAAATTCTGCTACTCAAATAACACAGACCTTTTTTTTTTTTACAAATTTAACTTCAAAAGTCCAGAGTGCCACTTCTGCCATTTAGTGGATGAATATTGCACTTACATTAGTCACAGTGGTGGTGACAAGATGGCTGGCAACATGCTGTTTTGTTGAGCTGAAAATCAATCCAAACAAAACCATCTTCTCAGCAAACCATCAGATGGTAAAATTGTGTTTTTTTTGTTAATCTATTTCATATCATGTTGCAGAATGCCTAAGAGTATGTTTTATATATATATATTTTTTGATAAATTAGCAACTCTGAGCTAGTTCAAAAAAACGGGTTAAAATTGAAAAAACATATATTTTGGTGTTCAGTGAACTTATAGTAGTCATTTAATGTATAATTAGTAATTTTCCAAAGAAGAAAAGGGTTCTTGGGTTCTCCAGTGTTAAAAAAAACAAACAAGTAACTTTCCCTCAAGTGTTTCTTTAATGTTGGACTTGTACACACAACACTGAATGAGGTGCGAACGTATTGAACAACCCTGCCACAGTTGAGTGAACTCGTTAGCTAGCTAGCAAACGTAATAAACAGTTAACTTTCCCTTTAAGTGTCTCTGTTGTGTGGATCTAGGCATGGAGCGAGGCTGTGAAATATTGGATGGACCTAACGCCATTCCCGCCGGTTTGCCGGCCCATTAGCAGCTAATAGCTAATAGCCACCAGTAGCATAGTAAATTTGCAATGGAGCTGTCCAACCTGTGGACATTTATGTATATACACTATACTTAATTAACTCTTTGACTGCCAGACGTTTTCAGAAAAGGGATGCCGTGGGTGCCAGCCGATTTAAGCATTTTGACTGATCTTTCAAGGTCCACAGAAAATGATGTGTTTGGACTATGGAAACACACGTACTACCAAATGATAGATGAAGATTGGACTCTCATCTTTCATCAGAAAAAAAACTTTGTTTCTACCTTATTCCGTTTTTCAGTAATCAACAATAGAAAATGGTTAGTTTCACCTCTGTTTTGGAAAAAAAACTTCTTTTAACGTCTTTGGCACCCCTCCATAGGATTTTACTAAACGTTATTTAACGTTTTTGGCAGTCAAAGAGTTAATACAGCCTGGCAGAGGCCAGCTGGATCTCCCTTTACACCTGGAATTGTTATATTTAGTTTTGAAAACACGTGTCGTCTGCCTTTGGTCAGTGTGTAGAACGTAAGATAGAAAGCAAGCTAAACCTCCAATTTTCTAGCACACTGATAGGACGTGGTTTGTAGCGTTTCCTTTCTATCCTTAAAAAAACAAAAAACAATTAAATAAAAAAATAATAATTTAAAAAATATATATATAGCAACAATTTGAGCAACATCACATAGCACACATCACATGCTAACATTGGTTTCAGATTATTTGAGCAGCTAATGGTTAACAGCATCTGTCACAAATATATCACCGCATTATGACTGCTATAACGCGCCACTCATTGTGTGGTAGTACTATTGTAGCTCTGATAATAGTATATTCTAATTCTTATTATCTTGGTGTTAAGATCTATGCAATCAGTGTAGACGGCAGTATATATTTTTTCTTGCTGAACATACTGTACTGTTGCTCAGTTGTTTGTAAAATAGAGTCAACAAGAGAAAAACTGCCAAACATCTGAACTTGCATAAGACCGTTGAGCTGTGATCACAAACAGTCATAAAATCGGGCTTCGACATTAGCATAAGACGCCTACCTTTATGATCACTTTATTGTAGCTATGGCAAACATTAATGGCAACAAAATCACTGTTAGCATGAGAGAGAGAGAGAGAGACCTAAAATAGGTAATCTAAGGTCACAGTGGCAATCACAGTTTGCTATTGTCATTATTACAAGCCAGTGTACCATTAAAATGACAAAATGGCTCCTATATAATGCTGCTTCGGGGGAACTTGACTGGATTTCTATGCTTCCAGCCTGTGTCTATGACATTCATGATTCTTTTAGAGTCATCCTAGCTTGTTGGAAGGCATAGCTGCGTTGAAAATACAGTCTCAATAACTCTAAGTGCCCCAGGTGGAGAAATTTAACGTGTCTTAGAACAAGAAAAGTGGCGCTGCAGTAAAACTGAATTCAGTTATGTATTGAATTAGCTCTTGCCTGCCCGTCCTGTGGAAATATTGGCCGTGTAATCGCGTTGAAGCCATTCAAATGACGGAATAGAGTTGGAGGCGGAAAACACTTATTTTCAGACTTGGTTCTGGTCCAGAGCAAGCTATAACTATAAAACACCTAAGTGATGTAATGGGGAAAGACAGAGTGAAATTGGATGGAGAATAGAAAGCCGAGGCGGAAGGGGAATCCTAATCATTGTCTTTCACGAGAGTTTTCTATAACTTTCCAGTTTTTCCCATTGGAGTGTGTCAATAGGTGCGTGTATGTGCGATGTGTGTAATTGGTTTCGCAAGTGTTAGTCCAGTCGCTTGCTACGCAGCCGCCCTGAAAGATCGCAATCTTTGTAGCTCACGTTCAACATGCACATGAACAGCGCTCAAAGTCTGTAAGAGTGAACACGCAATTTGGGCTTTTAGTAAATCAGACCCATCGTGTAGCTATTTGGCCCCGAGCTACAGTGCATACATAATTAAGCCTCCGTCTTCTCTCAGAGTTCTAAAGATTTCTAAACAATGCAAAATTGTGACCTTTTCGGATAAAAAAAAATATGGCCCAGGCTGAATTCCAATCAGCCAGGTAATCAATTAAAAGGTCAGCAGCAACAACAATCATCGACGGGAAAGAGCAACATGGCGTTATGGCATACATTTAGCCGATTTGAATAATTAATATTCCACAAAATGCCATCATTTTCACTGGAAAAACAGCATTGTAAAACACGGTAAATGTCAAGCGAGCTGCTCGTTTCATTCCTGACGGCTTAAAGAAAATAAACACAGGTGGCTGTTGCGTTGCAGGAATGGGACGCATCCCTTCGAGCTCCCCCCGGGAGATCACCTAAGCGGTCACCGTGAATGTGGCGGGAAAAACGGAGTCACAGCGGTGGACCGGACCACCTGGCCCTGCCACACTGTCAGCACGGTAATACCTGGGCTTGTCATTTTCCACCGCCAAGGCTCGGGATCATTGACAAGGAGATCCAGAGGGTAGACACTGTGTGAAGCTGAGGAAAACAAGTGGGGGGGACATTTTTCAGTTGACCTGCTGTCTCATTCCAGAAAGGTTTTCCCGGAGGACTTAAAGCGGTGACATTGTTTTTTCCCGTCTTCTTTTCCTGGCACCTAAATGACCAAAGATAAACATTAACTAGAAGATGCATCCATTTCATCTGCTAGCTCTACCTTTGATGATTTGGGGACTTCACGGTGTTGATATTATTGTTCTAAATCATGTAGCATGTTTCAATTACTTTTCCAATAGTGTCAATATCAGATCAACAAATAGCTGTTTATTATAATTCCTACTGAATGGTCAACACTATGTTAATTGTTTTGATTGTGATTTTAGAACTCAATCATATTGAGAGTTAATATGTTGGCTAACTGCATGTCTTAAAAGTACAACAATAATGGACTCTTAATTCGTGACCGGCACAAATTACGAGGTCTAACACGCCTCAGCGCAGATTTAGACATTTTTATATTTTTATGTATATATATTTTTTAGATTTAGATTTAGTTTTATTTGTCTGTTTTCATTTGTTGCTATTTATTTAGTTGTTTTTGTTTCAAAAACCTTCCAAAAAGTATATCTGAAATTATGATCTCTTCTCAATTGACTCACAAATTTATCTAAATCATAACATATTCTGTTAAATGACCATCGACAGCTTGACACAAAGGTTAATTGTAATTAAGTGGAAGAATTGTTCTACTTGTCATTACACGTCGCTGGCATAGATAAATGAACAAAAATACATTATTAGTAGTAAATAATGATTTTCAAACCAATTAAATGAATGCACACCTGATGATTTCATCACACACTAACGGCACAGGGTTTGTGGGAATCACTAATCTAGATCAAACTCTTTTGAATCAAACGTATTCCAGTGCAAACCTTCCACACTGTGGCAATTAAACGTCACCCCTGGATTTTTGGATACAGCTCTTGTATTGAACCGCAATAGATTGCGCAATTGCAGCTAATCTCGCAAAATGGCGGCACAGAACCACAACAGTGAGATAACACTGGTCAACAAATGTTAAAGGCAATTAACTCCTCAAAAAGAATTTCTTGCGCTGATTGCGAATGTCGTTTTTTTTCTGTAGCACATCAGGTTTTCAAAAATACTAGTAATAATAATAGCAGCAATATAATATGTTCAATAATATATATATAGTAATATATTTTGTGATAGTGAAGGATTAGAATCTGTGGGTGGAATTTTTAAAAAATAAAATGAGAACATCACAATTTTTTTTTTTTTTATCAGTGTCAAAAATGTTTAGGTACATATAAAGCTATCTCCGGTTAAAATTTACTGTTGACTAGTGAAATTAGATGAAGTAAGTGCCAGAGTTCGGTGTGATGTATAACAGAAGCAAGTGTTGAAATTCACACCATGTATCATGAAAGATCCTTCCACACTCCGGTATTGTTCAGAATCTATTTTGGCTTAGAAGATAAAATTGTCAAGAAATGTTGGGTCTTTGTAAATGGAGCTTGTGTCTCTTAATGCATAGTTGGGGATAGCTATAATAATCAATGAATGGATTGTTAAGAATTGTTTGGGTAATCACCTTTTGCCAGTTAGTTTGCCTGAAGGACAACATAAATGGCAACTCCTTTTGGCAGCATCATATTGCGCAACGTGAGACTGGCATCAAAACGGGGGATTCTGAAAATTCCGAAAGAGTTTCTCCAGCAACAATCGATTAACTTCATCATTAATAAAGACAATTTGATCTCCTTAGTAAAGAGATTGAATTTGTCACAAAAAGAGCGAGTGAAAGACCGAGCTGTATTTCCTGTATTTTCCCTTTGCCAGTCTTTTTAATTAATAGACATCCTGTCCTTTGGCTCTCCTTTGAAAGGAGGAAAGCATCGCGCTGGCAGGGAGCGGGTGGGGGTCGCTAAGGACATTGTAATTAGTTATCGAGTGGGGAGGGTGCCCGCCGCAGTGGACAGTGTCAGCCAGAACTATTTGCTTCCTGTCACCTCTCCAGTTAGTGTCAGACGTTTTTGCCTTTGTGCGCCTGTCAACAACGTTCACCTTACAGCCCCCTACGGCGCAGGGAGGGGGAGGACGGGACCCTGAAGACATCTTACCCTTGAGTAAGCAGACATTTCTGTGTCATTTCCTAACGTCACTCACTCATGCCATCTTCTTATTGGCTCAATGTGAAAGTCAAAGTCAAACGTGTCAGAGCGGCGTAATGGAAAGAGCGGTGACAGAGTGAGAGCAGGTGATCTGCATGGCGCACCAGCGCCATATAAAACGATATGCCCTCAGGTGGTCCGCCAGCTTATGCATGTGATGGTGTTTGTCCACTTGGCAAGTGCAAAAGGGAGGATCAATGCGGCATTATTTGGCAGCGTGGGCGCAACTGAGGCTCCATGCTGGGAACACATGGCCAGCAGATTAGTCTGCGTGGTTGTGGACGCCATAAAATGGAAACCAAAGTAGATTGTCAGTCCCAGAGAATGTAGGCAATGCTGATTATTACCATCATGGAATCTCCACTGTAGAACACCAATGTCAATAGCCGGGTTTCCATCCAATTGTTTAAAAAAAAAAAAATGAAGTGAATTTACTGAAAATGCGCAAAACGGACATGCGACTTATGCCCGTTTCCATCTGTTCTTCTTTTGCGAATATTGAGAGGGGACTCCGCCGCCGTATACACCCTAGAGATGTGATCCACCAGCAATTTAAAAGAAGAAGAAGAAGAACAGCGATGACATTGTATGAGTTTGCTTTTGTAATTCCTAATAAACCGTAGCGTTTCTAAAATTGCATTAATATGCTCTTCTCCACCATCTCTTCTCAGATAATATGTTTATATCATATACATCCTTGCTCCAAAAATACAATATAAAAAACGGAATTTTTTTACATTATCTACAAGTTAAAAATATGATAAAGAAAAAAATTCCAACACTTCGGGGTACGCTCCAACCGCCTGTTTTAGCTAAAGATATTAACAAGCTTTCTCCGACAACAACAAAAAAACTTTCAAAAATATATAAGCTACTTTCATATACTGATAAAATGTCTTTACCCATCTCGAAATGGGAGACAGACTTGTCTATAGCACCGGAATCTGACTTTTGGATTCAAGTTTGTGAATACGCATTTAAAATGACAAAACACACAAATTTACAACTTATCCAATATAAAATTATTCACAGAACATACATTACTCAATATATGATGAAGAAAATGGGACTCTTAGACTCCGACATTTGTCTCCAATGTTTACAAAACACTACAGACACTTATGTTCATGCTTTATGGTTATGTACTCCGGTTATGTATTTCTGGACTAAAGTCTTAGAAAAACTTTCCGCTATTTTGGACTGTAGGATACCTTTATCTCCAAACTTGTGTTTGCTAGGTGACCTAACAACAACTGACTTACCACATAAACAATTTCAATCTACACTTGTAGCCCTTACTATCGCTAAAAAAACAATTCTTGTTAACTGGAAAAATAAACAAACTCTGAATATCGACCAATGGTCTAACCTCCTCATAAATCACATTTTAATGGAAAAAATATCTGCCTCAAATAAAAGCCAAATATCAAAATTTATAGAAACATGGTCTACGTATATAGAATTTTTTTAACCTAATTCTGGTTACTTAATTCTGTCTGTTAGCGAGAGCCACCACATCGTGATAACTTACATTGATGTTTCTGCATTTGGCAATTTATTATTACATTATATTATTAGTATGGGATTTTTTTTTTTTTTATGCTTCGTGTCATAAAGCACTTGCTAAAAAACGTGGAAGCACTCACAGAAAGGTGGGCATCCGTCAGTGACGGACTGACGTAATGACGGAAGTGCCCGCCTCTTGGTATTTCCCGTTTTCCCAACGTTTTTCGTTTTTTAGGTTTTGTACTTCACTTCGTATACTAGATTGGTCCAATAAAGTCTACTTGATTGATCGAAATTTGTTGTGTCTACCACCTTTTTTGGCAACTCTTACACCAAACTTGATTGTTAATCAACAGATATGGAAAATGATCAGCGAACCGGGTGCAACTGCTACATCATGTCGCAGTTCATCTTGCCATTCGTTGGAGGAGTATATGCAAATTGATTCATTAAGCACATAGAATGCGATTTATAAAACTTAAGACAAATTGCGAAGGGTGATTTTGCAGTGCAATTTCGAGCTTCGGAATGATCAATGGGCTGACTTGGAGTCAATCACAAGAAGGAGTCATGCCTTCCTGCTCAGACATCTTGAAAGAGTAGTTGTTCTTGAGGTATTTAACTTCTCTTCATACTAGTATGAAGGTTAACGATTTTAACAACTTTATGTATACTTATTATAGACGTTCATTTTGGGAGGAAAAAAAGTTGGTTTGTGATTAGAACAATTTGAACGTTCGTCATCGATCGGCTTATTTTGCATGTTTCGGTTGGTTGCTGATGGTATTGGTGGATTTGGAGCCAAAACTCTAAGAGAGCAGTGCTGTTGGCACAAGAATACTGTAATCACAAAATTTTTATTTTCAACCTGTTAGTGTAATAAACAATGGGAAACACCAAGTTGTCCAAAAAGAGGAGAGAATGTTGATGTAGATTTTAGACGGACAGAACGTAGCCTACAAGCTCCTCTGACTAAGATGGCAGCCATGTTTCTTCACTAAAGACAGACATTATCTGATCCCGTTTAGAAGCCTGATTAGTAGCTTTACACCAGAGTACAGATGCAAACAGACAACTTTATTGCTGTCCAATCATGTTTACTACAATGCTTGAAAGTAAATTCTATTCTAATGGTAGGTAGAGTCCTAAATACAAACAAAAGCGGCGGTTACTGCCGTTTTAACACTTTAGCCCGAAGGGATGAGATTGTGGAAGTAGCTCAACATTCAAACAAAGAAAAACACACAAAAACACTGAACAGAATCTCCCATTTGGCTTCCATTTGAGGCTGCAACAAAACAACAAACGTCTGCTATGAAAGACATATCTGCTCGGATTAGCCAAGAGAAGCTTTATGTTATTTTATTTATTTTTTTAATCCAGGGGTCAAAGCGAGTGAGTCTAATTGAAATAGAGCGAAAGATCTGGCGGGGGGTAGACGTGCCATGTTATTAACTGATCTGTAGATAGACTTGTTGGTGTATAAATTGAGAAAGGAAAAGGAGCAGACCGGGACCCCAGATAATCCATCATTCCCCCTGGGGACACAAGCTTCATCAACAGCTAGAATGCAGCCAGCAGACCCGCTTTCACCCAAGTGAGGCGGATAGCGGGTGGTAATACGAGTGGAAAATGGACCTTGAGGCAGTCTGGAATTCTTTACTACTGAAAGTCGGACGGTCTCTCTGAAATAAAAATTGTCGAAGATGAATGCAACCTTGTGAGGTATAAATGTCCAATTAGGACAGCAAATAATACGGGCTCCTTGATAAATGGTAGATAAATGGTAGGGGCTTGTTGATACATGATCTAAAGACATCGACGTCAAACTTCTCACCTTGAAGCCCCTCGCGCCGACAAAACAATATAACTCACAGTGTAATCACAGCGTTGTCGATATGATATTGAAACGTATCCAGGCCAAAATTGCGGTGTGGAATTAATCACTTACGAGGCCAATATGCCGGCCCTGCGATTCTATTTTCCGTGCATACGGCAACATAAATCATGCTGAAGCTCATTAAATGCCCAGCAAGCTCAAGATAATTACCCCGGCTTGCCTGGCTCAAAGCCCCCAAAATCTTCATGAGTGTTCGAGGCCCCAGCAGAGCTTCGTGATGCAGCGAGGAGGAGGAGGAGGAAGCCGGGGGGAGAGAGCGAGACAATCAGATCGAAGGAAGGTTACATTGGATTTGTCTCCAGTCGTTATTTGCGGAGGATTATCTGCAACACTTTTACCACAAGGCACACTGTAACCTACCCTAAGAACTACTAGAGATTGAAAAAGAAAGAAGTTATGACCCCCAAAAATTTATATATATATATATATATATATATATATATATATATATATATATGTGAGGTGCATGAATTTCAAGGGATTAATGAATTGAGGCTACATTCAAAACATGCTAGCAGTTTTAAAACCGCAAACTTCTCCTTGTACACATGTACCCATTTTTAGCGACTGACACATTTTAGAATTCACTCACCGACTGTCGAAGTGTGTCGCAGTACCAACATTGACCTGTGAGAGGCAGTCACAGGGCATCCAGACTTCCAGGGAAGAAGACGAAGAAAAGGAGAAGAAGAAGAAGAAGCAACAGCAGCAGAAGAAGAAATTGTTTTTGTTGAAAATATGAAAAGGAAATAAAATATAGTTTAGAACATTTTTACTAACTCATTCACTGCCATTGACGGCTATAGACGTCAAAAATTCATTTGAACTATTTCTATTTGTTTAACATATTTTTCCACTTTTGTTAACAAGAGTCTGAAAACCTAGGTTTTTTTTATTGTACATTTAGAAAAGATATAAAATGTGTGATTAATTGTGAGTTAACTAGTGAAGCCATGCGATTAATTATAATTAGAAATTTTAATCGCCTGGCGGCCCTAATCTTTTTTTTAAAATCGCGTTAATTAAGTTTTTAAATTGTAATTAATCACATGACTTCAATAATTAACTCACGATTAATCACAAATGTTATATCTGTTCTAAATGTTCATTTAAAAAAAAAATCATACTCTTATTAACAAAAGTGGGAAAAGTGTCAAACAAATAGAAATAGTTCAAATGAATTTTTGACGTCTATAGCCGTCAATGGCAGTGAATGAGTTAACAATAAATAGTCGGAGATTTATGCACCGGTGCGTCATGACAGGTACAGTGGTCACGTGATGTGAGAAGAAGAACATGCAATTAATATATTTAAAGCTTTTTTTTTCTCAGTAGCTTCCATTCATAAGTGCACATTGGCAATTTGTTTCACATCAAGTGCTTTAAACAGTCTACGAAACGACTGTCAATCATACGTTAATCAGCAGCTCAAAGTGATGCGAGTTTGACAGCTCCGGTGTGAGAATCTAACCTGACAGCCTCCCTGTGAAAAGTGGCATTTCACTCACAAGCTGAAAGATATCTTGGGAAACTTTTTGGATGGAGTATTGTTTCGTGTTATGCTAAAAGCTTTCTCCCAAATCCATAATCCTGTTTTCATTACTGTGCAAATCTTGATTTGTGTTCCACAGCTTTTAATCTGAAAATACTTCCCCTGCCTAAATCCTATTTGCCTTGCCTTACAGATGTGATGCCAAAATGGTGGGTGCTGGACTGGCAGGTGTGCTCGGCTAACAAGTACTCCAATCCATACACGGGTTTGCCTGTTTATTTACTTTTCATCCTTTTTTTTTTGTGACAAATTAATTTGCTCGACAGTTTGTTTCTTCTTGGTGGTTCAAGCAAGTGGCAATAAAGCCTCACAGCCAGCATCTGGATCCTTTCCAGTAATCACAAATCTAATTTAAAAAGCACACAAAAATTGCTTGTTTACAGTTTGCCTGAGATTACACCCCAATATAAACTATAACTGCCCTTGGGAATCATTTGAATTGGACTTTGCTGCATGCAATCATTCAAGCGTGACCCCCTTCAGCAGAAGTGACCAAAAACATCCAACCCCCACCCTCCGCACAAACACTAGCGCAAAGAGCAATACACCAAAAATCTACCCGCACTACCTTAGCAACAATCTCTCTCGCTCTCTCTCTCTCTCTCTCTCTTTCTATTTTGGATTATATTCACTCCCAGCCATTTTCACTGAAGCAATCCCCTTCGCTCCTTGCTGTTTTACTGGATTTTGACTGATTTTGCAAGGCCCAGAGAATATTGTGTTGTATTGCTATAAAAACATGGAACCTACCAAAAGAAAGATTAGAGTCTCTTCTTTCATCCGGAAAAGACAGTATATTTTTATCTGTTTCTGTTTTGGGGCAATTAGCATTAGAATTTAGCAAAGTTTCATCATTATTCACAAATCTGTTGAAAACGCTGACCAAAGAGCTTTTTCACAACATTGCCCTGGTTGATTTCTGATACTCAGCTGCCACCTGCTGGCCTTTTTGCACCAACTACCATTGCTTTAAGCGTTCTCTTCCGTTCAGATGCCGCATTAAAGCCTTTCGTATACTAGCATTAAAAAAACATATAAATACGTTTTTGGGACCATGGCAATATTTAAACTAGAGGATTTGTATACATTTTATAAATAGACCAACTTTATTCGAAAATAAAAAAAATACATACATATATATGTAAACAACTGTACATACACAACAAAATGAAATAAACAATTCTTTAGCTATGACATAATTTTTGTTCAGTATCAGTATTCAATTTCAAATTAAAACATTTTTGGGAGCAAATGAGTTACCTCAATATTGCTCGTTTCATTCTAATATTTTTACACTGTGCCTGTCACATGCCAAAACATGTACAAATGAATTTTGGTGACAACCAGCTCCGTTTTTGGACATTCGGTGACGTAATGTTTTTGAGGTAACTAGGAGAGGCGACCCTATGACGTGAATAGAATTTCGTTCTAATATTTTACCGCTATAATTTGCACATGCCGACACATGTCCACATAAATTTGGGTGGCAATCCATCACGGTTTTTGTACATTATGCCACCATAAAGGAACATTTTGAACTGTGTGTTGTTTTAAGGATCAGTTTCTGACCCTCCCCTTACTGTGGGCTTTGCAAGCCCGGCAGAAGTTTCATTCAACTCAGCTGGGGCAACAAACTGACTCTAAAGCTGCCCTGTGGAGGAAGCTACAACCTTTGTGTTTTCATGACAATATTCTATGTCTTTCATTATTATTTTCAACAGCAGCCGCCACACAAGGTCGAGATGTCCTCCAGTCATCCTGCAGACATTAACATCTCGGAGAGATGAAGTTTTGGAGTTGCCGGTAACTTTTTAACTACTTCCTCATTTCAAATCTGTTAACCACAGAGCAGTGCGGCACCAGCTCTCCAGCGCTTGCTAATTGATTGCATGAGATCAGTCACTTTGCAGGATTAGTTGTCACTTTCACTTTCCCCGTAATGGATATGTGACACGAGCGCTCGCTTGTCAACGCTTAAATCAGTTTGTTGTGACCGACGAGCCGTACTGATCAATCGCGGCGACGCCACTCAGGCCGACGGCTACTCCCGTGGGACGGCCTCGCCGAACGACGGCGGCGGCGTTAATGACAATACTTCATTTCCGCACCCTGCTGAGCTTGCAGAAGGCCGTCCTAACCTATTCTCATCGCAGAGGCGCCTCCCCGTCTCGTCAGTGCCGGCAATCGGAGCGTCTACAAAGATCATTATTCATTTTGCTGTGCTTTCACGGTGCCAGCAGGCTGTCGTCAAGCGCACACCGTGGCATCATCATGAGATGCGCTTTTGAAGTCGGGGTCGGGCACGTCGTGTGTTTTGATGGGCTCTTGTTAAATTAAACAGGTTCATTAGTGACTTAACGAGGCAAATATTTACAAGTATTTGCTGAAAATTGCTTCTTAACTACACTACCCACAAAATGTTGGCGGATTCACTTTGGGGTGAAATTTCAGGACAAACATAAAAAAGATCGTAACTTTTACAGGTGAACTTACGACGGTGTATTAGGGCCACATATAAATATATATTTTTTAGAGGGTGGGGGCAATATTTTTTTTGCAAGAAAAAAACTCAGAAACTTACAAGAACTTTATATTACTTACAATTATACGTACAATTGTTTCCAGAATTATGATTTACACATTCATACATTTTGGTATCTTTTTTTTGTACAAGTAGCTAAGTTGATGTGTCGAATCTGCTGCACTCCATCATTCACTTGCATTGACCTAAAGTATGCTAGCTTCTGATTGGTTAGTGTTAGTCAGCTGATAGGGGATCAGGAAGTGTTGTCGCTCTAGTTACCGTATATGGTGAGTAAAGTTGAAATTAAGAATGAATCCGTCTCCATCCTGCCGTTTCATTTTATAAAGTGTCCCATTAACCACCAATGAATCCTCACATTAGACTATAGCTACGCTACTTGTATTTCTCGTAAGTTTCTGAGGGTTTTTTTTCACGCAAATTTGCACTTTTTTTTCCTTCTGAATATTACCCCCCTCCCTCTGAAAAAAAAAAAAATTATACGTGGCCCTAATATGCCATCATACTTAATTTGAGCCTCTCTAAACTGTTCATTGCGCAAGTCTGTTCAAAATGGATGCCACACACATGTCAGGAAATCTGCAAAAATAAATAATGATAGTAAGGAAACGTCTAATTTCACCTAATGAACGATAATGGTCTCATAATGATATGTCATCATAATTAGATAATATAATGATGGTAGTAAAACATTGAATAAATCACAAAATATCTTGTGATGCACTCCAGGGGTGAAATGTGAAATTATAATTAGAGCCTTATTAAGAGTTTCCCCATTTACGATATGAAAGACAACGAATGCGCGTGCTCATGTGTACTATTTGAAATTGAAAAATGAAAGAAAACATTCAATAATTAAGAAAAAGTCAGTTGACTAAATCTAAAATATATTTTTATCTTGTCTCGCCTTTCCCTACATACCCTTCCCATCTTTAGTTTATTACTTGAGCGACTGTGTGGGCCAAAGTCAACACGCAGTAACCTTGAAATATTGATTCATCCATTCCTGTGTGCCTTTACAAATCAACTTTGTGAGTCATGATGGTCATCAAATGAAAACAATCATTATTTTTATGCCCTCATCACATCTCACTGGACGGAAACTCACACTCATAAAACACAAGTGAGCGGACTCGCAGCAAAGGCTCCTTTTCTAAGTGGAGTTTTTAATAAAAGAGCCAAAATGAGGATACGTACCTTATTAATCATTCAATAAAACGTTAGGTGATAATTGAGCACATTCAATGGTCTGTCGTGGTATAAGAAATGTGATGAATACATTAATGATTTGCAGTAGGACAGACGTGATTAGTACGTATAACAGCATCTGCTCGGTCGGCAGCTGAATGATTGCCTTATTGATGAGTGAGCGGCGGCCATTGTGGAAGACAGAGTGGCCCGCGTTTTGCCGCTAATAAAAGCGGGCAAGGACGTCAGGGCAATATGAAAGAGAAATTAGGAAAAAGGAGCCAATTTGCCAGGTGATCAGATGCAAATTGCAAATAGGAATATGACTCATGCGGCAATCTATTAACATCGGGGAGATGGGTAAAAGAAATGGTACATCAAAAGAGGGTTTTAAAGGCAACTTAAAGGAGAATGTCTGTCATGGCTGGCATCAGTGAGGGCACAGGGGAAATTAATAGATGCAGAGTTGCATCGGAACAGCAGCAAAAACACATTACACCTTACAAGTTATCTCATCAATTCGTGTAGGCCTGTTTGATCATACAGACTCGCACTCAACATGAATTTCATTTCAGAGCAGGAATGAGTATATGCCAGTATGTTTGGAAACCTCCAAGTCAAAAAAACAAACAAACACCCACAGCGGTGCCATTTGGAATTTTGGATTTGAAGTCAAGCAAAAGTTCGTCATCATATGACTTCATGCAAGTCGTCAGAAAATATCTTCCAAATTATTTGCTCCTCATCAACATTTCCTTACTATTTTGCTGTGCCGCGTTGGATACACTCCGCGGTTCCAGCCGGACGTCTGTGAAAAGTTTATTTAAACACCCGAGCGTTTAACTTCGGCCTTACACATGCTAGCCGTGTCAATCTTAGGTTAGCTTAAATATTAGCATGGCAAATGTACGGAGGTGGTGATTACTTTCAGGTTCATACGGGACCAGCTTCAAGCGGGGGAGGGAGAGAGAGAGGGAAATAGAGAGATTGTGTCCTATTGCTTAAAAAAAAACATGGAACCTACCAAAAGAAAGAATCTCTTCTTTCATTAGGAAAAAAAGTATATTTGTAACTTTTTCTGTTTTGCAGCAATTAGCATTATAATATAGCTAAGTTTCATAATTTGTCACAAACCTGTTGAAAACACTTTTGCTTTTTTTGCAACATGGCCCTGGTTGATCTCTTATACTTTGCTGCCACCTGCTGGCCATTTTTTTTTGTAATAACTACCATTGCTTTAATTAGGCGACCTCTTCATGTCAGAAGCTGTATTAAAACCTTCTGTATGCTCTAGCATTAAAAAAAATACAACATAAAAAAACGTTTTTTGGGTTTGAATAAGTTAAACACAAGACCATACTTACTTCCGTAAAAGATTTTTGAACTTCACTAGATTCAATCTGGTGACCAGTGGTGGTCTTATTACTTTGGCTCGGTACGCACAGACCACAATGATATTCTATGTTGGATTTTATTTCACCAGGCTGTCAAGTCAAGTTTATTTATATAGCCTTTAATCACAAAAGAGTCTCAAAGGAGTTCACATGCCCACAGTTGACAAATATTAACGTGTGGCGAAGCCGCACGAGTAGCTAGCCGAAGCTCTACTAGCTAGCTGGTTTGGCATAAAGTAGCTACTCAACTTTTTGGAACCGTCTCCTCTTGATTTTCAGTGTTACTTTTCAATTTGTTTAGATGAAGTGAAAAAAAAATGTTTTCCTCACAAAATGCAAAACTGATTATTTGGACCCATATGTATGTACAGTGGTACCTTGGCTCACGAACTTAATTGGTTCCCACAGAGAGTATGTGAGCCGAAAAGTTCGTCTTCCAAACAAGTATTTCCCATAGGAAACCATTGAAATGAGAATAATCCGTTCCCAGGTCCCCATAAAACACAATTTTCTACTAAAAAAGCCTTAAAACTACACAAAATATACCTTATTTTATGTATAATAAATGTGCTATTGTATTGTAATTAAAGAAATACACGGTACTGTATAATAAAGTGTTTTTATTTGCAAAACTTGCAACTTGCCTTTGTGATGGTACAGTAGTTGAAGGCTTGATGGAATGGAGTGAGAGGAGGAGGGAGGGAGGGAGTTACTGTTTGGAAGGAGAGTCCTCCGGTGTGGCTTCTCTTCTTTGCTTCTTAGGACACTCTTTATCCTTGTTGCTGACTAAAAACCTCTTAATTGACACCTGTTGGTAGACTTAACGTACTGGTACTGGGACGCTAAGTCACACAAACGCGCACCTCATTCGTGTTTGTCGATGATCTCCTTCTTATGCTCGACCGTAATTTTCTTCAATGTCTTCTTAGGCGTAACACTAGCCTTTTGTGGGGTCTTTTTCGGTCCCATGGTAGCAAAAGTACACTCCAAAAGTACTCCAAAATGATCCAAAATGTCTACCGAACACAAACCACGTCCGCACTCAAACAAAGGGGGGCGACGAACTGGGACGCCGTGACCGTGCGTCAGCTTCTCGTGATTTCTCGTGTTGCGAGATTTGGTTCGTCCGCAGAAAACTAGTTCATCAGCCGAGACAAAATGCTCGCGAATTTAATGTTCGTGAGGCGAAAAGTTCGTGAGCTGAAGCGCTCATGAGCCGAGGTACCACTGTATTGTATATATGTATACAGTATATATTGTATAGCATATGTTGTATACTGTAATTATGATTGAACCCCAAATTTTCTTCAAAAGTTCGATAAAAACAAAACAAAGTCATTTCCTCCCCTTACAAATCTCAACCCTGTAACACGGAAAGAACACGGCAAACAAGCATCCATCAAGGCAATCCCCTGCGTACATGCCCGTCATGCACACTACATCTGTGTTCTTACTGCAGCTTTGCTCGTGCATTAAAGATGATGCCGTAATCCTCTCCCGACTATGAAACAAAAGAACATCAGTGCACGCCACTGTGATTTATCCTCCCTGGGATCACTGTGTGCCCTCAAAGTGATTGTGTTTCTCTCACTCACTCTTGCTCAACAAGTCGGCTACGAAAAGCCAAAGGGTGGAATATGACACAAAGTCAAACATTCACTTCATATTCTTACCGAGTTAAAAAAAGAAAGAAAAAAAAGTTACCCCTGGGAGGGAAATACTTTGAATTAAAATTCGAAAAAGAGGTGCTCCTCATTTTTATTCCACTTTTAGTTTGCAGTTCATATCAGTTAGCATCTCCGAGCAGCGCGCTGTGGGAGTTGAATAAGCCGTCAAATGTGCACATCAAGACGTCTTTTCTGTGTTACCCCGAGCGCGCCGATCACAAAAAATGGCTTCTGGTCGTAATTTGGTACAATCCAGCGGCGTTGTTTGTTGCATTATGTGTTACATCATAAAAGTTGGCTGAATGCCACCTGCAGTTTATAGCGATGCCTTGAACCACGAGGAGAATTGTAAGCCACTATTGATAATCCGACCCCCACCCTCCACCTTCTTCCAGTCTTCTTGTCTGTCAGCTCCAAATGGCGTTGGATTGATTAGGTCGGACAGGGTTGAATTTCACTGCCTAATTCACTACGCCTCTCTGCATTCTCACTCCGGCGGCTGCCAATTAGGTTGCGGTTAAGTGAGGTCAGCAGCAATCATGGTGGTCCATCGCTAAGACAGGAAACGGGAAAAGGAAAGTGGCCATGCAAACTGCTGTTCATGCAAGATGTTCTATTACTACGGAAATAGTGGTCCGGGACGTTTATTTACCCAGATGCAAATAGAGAGAGGCATCTATTAGATTGGGGCCTTTATACAAACATAGGCTACTTTAATATTAAATAATGCCATATTACCATTAGCCTCCTGGAATTATACTAAATTAAAGGTTGACTCTTGATGAAGAACTTAAATAGTTAGGGAAATATATATTTGGGCAAAACAGAGTTATCTATTTTGCATGGATGTCTGCTCATCACAAATCAAAATATCTTACCGTTCATTGTTCTGCTTCTTGGCGTTTAAATGATCCTCAATTCTCATTTCCCTCTCACGGAAGGTTTCCAATTTGAAATATTTTCAAAAGTCTCCAATCTAACTTCCCATATACGGTACCTGAAACGTTCAAACGTTTCACAGCTTTGCGGCCCTACTCGTAGCTCGCTATTTACATTCACATTGACACAGTCATTGCGGAGCAATCAAGTCAGAGTCTACTGTAATGATAATCGTTGTTAAAGACATAGTCGCCGCATAAAATCTTGAATGCTGTGCAGGGAAATGAAGCTGGATACACATAAACGGACTTTTATCATCTCATCTTCATTTTTAAGATGTTAGAGACCCCACACATGGCAAAGGAAAAACAATCAGTCTTGCCAAGACTAAGGCTGCGATCACACTGCAGCTCAATTCCATTTTTTTTTTAAATCAGATTTTTTTCATGCAGTGTCAACGGTACACTTCCGAATTTTTCACACCCGACCTGGGCCTCTTTCGGGTTTGTGGATATAAATCGGATATGTATATCGACGCGTCATCCGCCCTCATTCACACGTCATCAAAACCCTGATTCGAACTCCTAACACGTCCGCAAAACGAGTCCACCAGTCCACCAATCTGTAGCGTGCGTTGGCACAGCTAAATTTGCATATGACACTGATAAAAGTCGCTTGCCTCAGTGGTTTGGATGGCGGTAAAACGTTGTGGGAATGTAGCCCAAGACTGCCTTGTGTGAGGGGCACGGTTGATCACACAGGGCCTCACCAGAAAATTTTCAAATGAGGTCACTGCATCTTTTTGAAAAACAGGTCAAGTCAAGCCACTATTTTAGGAAATTCTGTATTCACCATAATTGTGGGTGTTTGTGTATAAGCAGCCCCTTCAGTGATTATGTTGCCGGTTTTTGAATCGCATATTCAGTTAACCTAATCTCTGTATGATTTATATAATAAAATATACCATTTTAGTCTGCTTCCCATGGGTTGCTAATATCGCAGCAAAACCTCAGATCCATATGGCTTCAATTAGATGAGGTATGTTTACATTTAATACCTCAATTCAATGAGAGAATATGCCTAATTGCCTCAAAATCAATATTACTCATTTATGTGGTAAGGTAATTAATATAGCTTGAGTTAAGGCAAGGCAAGTGTATTTGTGTTGCACCATTTATACACAAGACAAATCCATAGTGCTCTACAGGGGCAAAGAAATAATGATTCAAAACAAGATTAAATGTAAGGAGAAAAATCGAGGTAAAACCCCAACCTAAAAGCTAGCATTTAAATGAAAATGTCAAAACACATAGATGAGCAAGTTAAAAATCACAAAATAAAAGCAAGCTGGTGAAAACAGACTAGTACATAGTTTATCTATCCAGCCATGAATAGTAAAGTGAATAAATGTACTGACAGTTTGTTCCACAGTTGAGAATAAAAACAGAATGCTGCTAGACTTTCTTTGGATCTTGTTCTGGAAACACTCAATAAACTGCACTTGATGACTTGTGAGGTCTGGAGGTCTCATGTGAAACTGAAGGGTCTTGAATATATTAGGTCAAAGACCATTAAAAGTTTTGTTGCTCAGTTGGATTCTTTGACTCATAGGAAGCAGTGGAGAGATTTTAGGACCAATGACGCGCAAGTAAAAAGAAGAGTCAGCCATTTTATTGAGTTTTTTTGTCTAGTCCTGTAAAAAACATAATAAAATAGTCCAATCTTCTGAAAACGAACATTCCAACCAGCTTTTCTGTGTCTTGTTTGGCCAGAAAATCTTTGATTCTAGAGTTGTTCCTCATGAGGTAACGAGACTTCCATATATCGAACAGTCGAACTTGACTGTAGCAAGTTTTGCTCTGATGGTAGCAATGACCAGAAGGCAGGAGACGGAGCAGGTGGCAGAGTTGAAGAAGCTGAAATTCTTTTTGTAATTGATGAGGACAGACAGAATCAGAAATGAGCTCATCAGAGGGACTGGCACTGCACATACTGGAAGGTTTGGAGACAAAGCGAGTGATGCTGGATTGAGACCATGTGGACATGTACAGACTGTGTTATCTACAGATGCTTGAAATAGAGCCGCCAGGTAGGAGGTACGAGGAATCCCAAAGAGATTTCTAAATGTGGTGATAGACTTCCAGATACTCTAGCTGAAGTTAGCAGAACATGCAAAGTACATGATTTGCTTTGGTGAGCTTTAAATCGTCTAAAGCCGAAAGAAAGAAGATTGCTGGCCAGCTAGCTGATGGTTCAAGATATGTCGACCAGAACTACTGATTCTTTTTTTTTTTTTTTCCTAGAGAGCTCAGTATTGTTCATTCGGTAATTTTACCGATTTGACATGTCATCATCATTGCTCTCCTTTTTTTTTTCTTTTTTTTTTTGTATGTGGGTGAGAATGTGTGTGTATTCATTAGTTCACCTAAAACCTATTAAAAAATCCCATACCGTTCACCTAAACCGAACACTTCCAGCCAGAGTCGTGAGGCCGTCAGGAGACCCGAGGAAGGACCAAAGAAAGGAAAGTTGAAATCCAGCACCGACCAGACACCACCCACCAGGCCACCAACCAGAGTCCTTCACCAATCCCAGAAACATATAAATTCCAACAAATCAGGGAGACTTCAAGAGACCAAAGGAAGAGACTGAGGAAAGGAAGGAAGGACAGACGAAGCAGAGTGAGATCCACAACTACTGATTCTGTCGTCCATAAACTAATTACAAAGAGGCTGAAATCCTGATTGGTATACAAATCCAATCAATACTATTGAAAACAGTGCAGTCAAAAAAAATGCTACAATAAAATAATAACTCTTGGGCATACAGTGATACAATTTCATAAGGACAGCACAGACTTTATGATAATAGCATGAGAAAGTGCACCTTTCACAGTGACATCAGTCATGACATTGGCAGCTTGTTCAGCTCCCTGCAAGAAAGCATCACCTTCAGGATCCTGCAAATCCTCCGCTCTCTCCCCGGCTCTGTAATTGTCCCCAGCAGGAGGTCTTCTTCCACGGCCCCGAAGAACGGTCCAGCTGTGTCGATTGGGCTGCCCGTCTGTACCGCTGTTTACACAGGGGTGAACGGTAAACGACCCGTTGGTCGCGGCGCCGTGCTCCTTCGCCCTTTTCACAGCCGATGACAGTCACTGATGCGTTAGCCGCAACATTCCAGCATGGAGGAAATAGAAAGCCCCTGCACATGGCTGCCTGCAATTTGAAGCTCTCGTCGCCATTCAGTGACATTTCACAAAGTCGTCCTGCGAGTCTTGAGTCATGCTTGCTCAAATGAGGACTGGAGCAACACGGAATCCTTGATGATCAGTCTAGTGAGAGAAGAAAGGGTTCTGTTTTGGTCCCAACTATCTTTGGAGGCACCATTGTGTCCAACTAATGAATGTAAAACCATCATAACTGGAACACTGATTTTTGAAGACCAAATCACTTGATCCTGATTGGCAGGGGTTTTTAAAGACTGTGGAGGTTGAACCCAAAAATTTGTTCAGTTTACAAAACCCATCCATTGGGCCATCCAATCATTTTTTATACCACTTATACTTACTAGGGTCATGGGTGAGCTAGAGCCTAACCCAGATGACTTTGGGCAAGAAGAAGGGTACACCTGACCGAGAGATTGGATAATCTCTGTTGAGCAGAATAATAGAGTTGCTTTAAAGTGGATGATTGGAATTATGTTTGATTACATTCTTGAAAAATCACAGTCATTTTGCTGTGATCCTGCCAAAGATGGGCACAAGTCTCTAAGGCCTTGTTCAGACTGCCAACCCAAATCCAATTTTGAACCCATCCAGGTTGAAAGTGCACGGCTCTTTTGTAGTCTGAACAGTCACAAAGCACATGATTGAAACCACATGCGGGGGGTAGTTTCATATCCGATTTGGACAGGATGTGTCTCAGTCTGATCAGCTCGAAAGACTCAGAAATGATTTAACTGTCTGGGACGTCACTCTACAAGTGCAAAAAAAACAAATGTGCGCTGTCAATATCCAAGTGGTTCGCTGCCCGGCTGGTTCCTCGCATGTTCGGCAATCAAGCACCTTGACGGCTCCACTGCCCCGTCGACTCCTCTCATGCTCGACCGGAAATACAGTGACAGTTGACGTTACTTTTAGGGTTTCGCCCAGTCAGTAGCACGCCAGTTCTTCACATGCCCAACCTGAAATAACAAATTAGTGCCCGGACGTAGCCATAGACATATGGTTATTTAAAAAAAAAAAGGGAAGGAAGGAAGCAAGGAACGGGAAGGAAGGAAGGAGCGGTAGTGTCACAATGACATCAAACACTACACACACTGGGCGCCGCTTCCGTTTGACGTCGTCGCTACAGCAACCTGTCAGATGGGTCAATAACGTGGCTCAGTCTGAACAGGGCCAGATCGGATTTGGAAACTTGCTAAAAACAGTCTGGACAGTCAGTCCGAAAAATCGGATTTGAAGAGGAACCCGATTGGAGTCAGATATGCCTGCAGCCTAAGGCCAAATGCTAGCCAAGTCTCATGTCTTTGACCCTCAAGTCCAAGTCTTTAGGTTTGGAGTCCAAGTCAAGACTCAATCCCCTGACCAAAAGTCCATGTCTCTGACTTGGTCTTTGTATCAGCAATTTAACCTCAAGTCTTCTGTTGTGCTGCTGGATAAAGTCTCTAAAAGCAAAAAGTAAAAACAAACGGCAGCACTGCAGCAGCCTTTTACTCTGAGTCCTAAAAGAAGAGTTCAAGTCTCAAGTCTTTAGTGGACAAGTCTGTTGAGTTGTAAGTCTAAAAAAATAGCGACTTAAGTTTGTCATGAGTCCTAGTCCGGGTTGCAAGTTCCTATCTCTCGATCCTGCTAGCCCGAATAGCCGCCACGTCTCACTCATTGCAACGTTTACTACGTCGCTTCATGTTTCACAACCTGTTCTGGCATAAACACACAACGACCTTGATTGGCTACTCGTTCTACTCTTCTTTTTGATGTTGTCGTAAGTGTGTGAGCTCTCATTAGCATTCCAATTTGTCAGCGCCACTTTTCTGACATCTCACTCTGCCCGGCCCGGATTCAACCTGATTAGACGTCTAATGAGCAAGAATAAATGAGGGAACCTGAGTGTAATTGTTAATTACTGGTTAAACGCCATTTAGTGACATAGCCAGCAATAGATTGAATAAAGGGTTGATGTGCATATTCGCATATATTGCAAAGATGTAGCTGTCTGGTCGAAGTTTGACAAGTTTCTCAAAATAGACACCTGGTAGTGATATAATTCCTATACACAATTTTCTGTTAGAAGACTATCTTTGTCTTCCGCGTGTTCGTTTTTGTTCGGGTAGAGAGAATGTTGATTTTCTGAATACAGACTGGAGATCGGTGAACAGGTCCTTCGAAGGATTTATTTTACACAATATTCTGGACACAAGCAAGTTTACAGACAAATGGCTGCAGTCCTCTCGCAAGTGTGTCGTTACAGCGGACTCACAGCATTTTTATACTACAGTGGTACCTTGGCTCACGAACTTAATTGGTTCCCACAGAGAGTATGTGAGCCGAAAAGTTTGTCTTCCAAACAAGTATTTCCCATAGGAAACCATTGAAATGAGAATAATCCGTTCCTAGGTCCCCAAATTTCTACTAAAAAAAGCCTTAAAACTACACAAAACATACCTTATTTTATGTATAATAAATGTGCTATTGTATTGTAATTAAAGAAATACACTGTACTGTATAATAAAGTGTTTTTATTTGCAAAACTTGCAACTTGCCTTTGTGATGGTACAGTAGTTGAAGGCTTGATGGAATGGAGTGGGAGGAGGAGGGAGGGAGGGAGTTACTGTTTGGAAGGAGAGTCCTCCGGTGTGGCTTCTCTTCTTTGCTTCTTAGGAGACTCTTTATCCTTGTTGCTGACTAAAAACCTCTTAATTGACACCTGTTGCTTTCTGAGTTGTAAGGTCTTACGAAACTGAGGCATCACATTATCATTCATCATGTTGATGATTCTCATAGCCACAGTCTTTTCTGAATGGTACTGTTCGACAAAAGCCTGCACATCACTCCACTTAGTTAACATGGTCTTGATGCTCTCACTTGATGCTGCAGCCATCTCCTCCTCCTCGTCCTCACATGACAACTCCTGAATGGCTTCCTTCTGCTTGTCCTCTTGAAGACGAATCAAATCCTCTGACACCCTTAGCCACACACGCACCCTTAATAGCTTCCTTGTTCTTAAGGATGGTAGCAATGGTAGACTTAGCGTACTGGTACTGGGACGCTAAGACACACAAACGCGCACCTCGTTCGTGTTTGTCGATGATCTCCTTCTTCTGCTCGACCGTAATTTTCTTCAATGTCTTCTTAGGCTTAACACTAGCCTGTGGTGGGGTCTTTTTCGGTCCCATGGTAGCAAAAGTACACTCCAAAAGTACTCCAAAATGATCCAAAATGTCTACCGAACACAAACCACGTCCGCACTCAAACAAAGGGGGCGACGAACTGGGACGCCGTGAGCGTGCGTCAGCTTCTCGTGATTTCTCGTGTCGCGTGATTTGGTTCGTCCGCCGAAAACGAGTTCGTCAGCCGAGACAAAATGCTCGCGAATTTAATGTTCGTGAGGCGAAAAGTTCGTGAGCTGAGGTACCACTCTAGCTTGAAAAACCCTCAGAAAACAGCTCCCAGCCCTGAGTTCAATACACAGCCGGAAGTAGATAAGACTTTTTTACACTTTTATAGCATATCATCCAATACACATTGACTTCAACCCCAGACACTGGCCCATTGATGTGGAAACAGACGAGCCCCCCAATACACTCACCAAGCTCTACTGAGGAAATTAAAACAGTTATGACTAAACTAAAACAGTTATAACTAAATCTGGGCAAAAGACCCTCAACACTCCTTTATCATATTCATGTCTGTCATAGCACGGAGTCACAGGCTGCCGGAAAACACAAACTGAAGAAGCTAGGCTAACTGTGTTACCTACTGTACAGTGTAGTTAGTTGCAATGTTTGTCTTTTTTTTTTATAGTGGATATGGAAACATTGAACATTGTTGAAGAATGGCCAAAGATTTCCTACCTTCCATTAGCCTGAGCTGAAAGCGCGTTCTTCAGACGATTGAGCCGGGTAAGAATCAGCAATTATCCCCCATGTCCCTTTCTCTAAGTTTATCCCCAACCAGATCATACTTCACCTGTGCACTTCCTCGGCTCAAACCCAACAGCAGAAATACAATCAGCGCCTACATTGACCAGCTGTCTGCGGCGACTCACAGTATTTGTGCAAGCGCGGTGCCAGGGTCAAAGGTCAAGGTGAGTAGCCCTTTAACGCGCTATTCAGCCCGACTAATAATCATTATTGAGTTAAGAATGAAAGCATTTGAAAGCGTTGCTGTACAATGAGATCACACACACGCACACACGCGCGCGCGGAGGTAGGGAGGTTCGGGCTGAGTTATGGGGCCTCCTCATGTGAAATTAATTTACTTCATACCGTCGCCCACTTTGATGGAAGAGCTCTTGGAATGCGGCCGCCCGCAGCAAATTTGAACAAGAGCTTTGAGGAGGAAATGTTCGAGGGTGGATTTTTGTAGAATCAAAGCGCGCCAAACACCGGAACAGATAAACGATCTCGCAAGAATTTAGTCGGAATTTAGCAACATGAGTACTTGACGGCAAGTCCCGCTACAAGACATTTGAACCCCTATTCATCGACGGAATATTTTACTAAAACTTTTTGGTCTGTTTATAACCCAATTTTGGTCGTTATCGTGGAGTGTAAGTTAGGCTTTAAGGTTGCAATTTAATTACAAATATTTGCAGTTTTGCTCCGTCTTTCCCATAATGATGTTGGTTTTATTCCTGAGGATTACATGATCTCAACCAGGTTTGACTTACTGACTTGATAAGCACCTTTTTTGCTACACGGCTTATCCGCGATTGCAGCTGCTCGGTAATATTGAGCCAGATTCGTTTGAAGATATCAAGGATGGTTTGAACCGACGCAGGCCCCAGGAGGCCCAAGATGAAAATAACTTTTGTTTTGTTTCCTATCGCAATGTGACTTTTCTTTCCCTCCCCTTTATGCGTCTGCCGCATATGTATTGACGTGCCGATGCTATCATTTGTAGCCCTTGTTTGCCAAACAACAACTGATAAGAATTAACTATGTTGACAAACTGCTTATTCTTATGTTACAACAACAAATACTTAATGCTATCATGCAGACAGTGAGGAGATTACACATCCGTATGAAATGAGTTTTCCCAGCTTTGCTTTGAATTGCCACTTTGCAGAAAATGCAATTGTTTTGTGTGTCCCTCATGTGGTTGTATTAATAGGAACAAATCAAAAATAAATGCAGCCTTATCAATACTTATATATTAAGCTAATCATTACATTTCATTGTTTTCTTTCAAATATTTATCATTTCAATTATTATCTGGCCCAGTCAATGCAAATGTGAATGTTAATAATGGGGATCCACAGTACTTCCCAGTACACAGTATTTCCCCATTGAAATTAATAGAAATGACATATATCCATTCCATCTATTCCCCCGAGAAACAAAAAAAATTGAAATGTTTTTTTTTTTATGAGAAAATGATTAATGGCAAATAATTGCAATGTATGTGAAGATTTTTATTATTATTATTTAAAAAAAAATCTGCTGTTTAATTCAATGGCAATTGTCAAAACTCCTTAGTAAACTGCATATTGTCATATTTCATATTAAACATTCTTCACAAAGGATAAAGATATATGCGTATGACTATTATTTGTCAAAACGGGGGGCTTTAGGACCCAGATGCGGGAAGGCAGAGCAAGGAGGCAGAGGTGTAGTCCAAAAAAAGGGATTTAATTTCTAAAGTTCAAAAACATAAAACAAAGCATGAACTTGAACTTGAACAAAAGAGGGAACAAAATACAGACAGCAACAAAACATGAACTTGAACTTGAACTAGAACTAGAACTTGGGAGGGAACCGAAAACAGGCAGCATGACATGAGGACAAACGTACATACCACAATGCACCAACACAGACAGAGGAGAGACAGCAGACTAAATACACCAACACTAATGACGCAACAAGACACACCTGGACCAGACACAAGTGGCTGAGGGCACTGATTGGACAACACAAGGAAGGGCAGGGTCACAATCAACAAGACAAGGAAAACACACAAGGAAAGCAGAAACTGAACATGACAGAACCAAAACCAAAACATGACAGAACCAAAACATGACAATTATTATAGTATCTGTTGACAGGTGTCTCTCCACCATTAGTGTTCAAATATCGACGCTGTAAATCGATGCTATTCGTTAGCCAAACTGTAGCATTTTGCGTTAAACTAAACGGACTTCTCTAAAGCAAAACTATTTGGTTGTTTTAACTATACAACATGAAATTCTCTGAAACCCGACTGAAATTTAAAAGTAGAAGTACTCATTTAACTCCTTCAAGTAGAAGTACAGACTCCAAAATGTACTCATGTACAAACTTAAAATGAGTTACTGTCAATTATATACTCTACAATACCTATTCGGATAACTTGGCACAATTTCAGGCTTGAATTAGTTTGCACAGTGCTCATACCGAGAAGGGGGCAGAAAAATCAATGGATACTATCAAAATGTGTTGTGAACAAAAGATATTAAATATGGTAATGATTATAACGGAAAAAAATTTACTTTACTTGAATGAGTTTTTTCAACACCAGAAGCTGGTGGTTAGATACAATGCTTTCACCTTGAATCACTCTGGAGCTAACATAAAAATAAAATCTATTGAATTAGGCTATGGTTGGAAAATATTTTGCTTCTCCAAATCTATTACGGTGCAGTGCATTATTATTTCTGCTCCCTGGTTCATGGTCTTGCTTTACAAAATCCCAAGATCTCAATCAATCAAGGTCTCCGCCGCTGCGGTTGAGTTTACCTTTCTATATTTTCTTTTTCATGTCGTCGTCATCCACAGAGGTTGACAAAAGTACTGATCTAGACAAAGTAAGAAGTAAAAGGTAAATATATCTGCTTTTACATCCATCCATCCATTTTCTTAACTGCTTGTCCTCACAAGGGTCGCGGGGGGGGGGGGGGGGGGGGGGGGGCTGGAGCCTATCCCAGCTGGCTTTGGGCAGTAGGCGAGGTACACCCTGAACTGGTAAATAGTAAGAAGTAAATACTCAAGTAAAGTACTGTCAGTGGTTCTTAACCTTGTTGAAGGTTATGAACCTGAAAGAGGAATAAAATTATTTGTCCTCTTTGCGTGTTCCAAAACTTGAAGACAGATTTAATGTAAGAAAAAACACCTTTGCAAAAATTATTTTAATCTAACAGAGATCTCTGGACATTGTAACAGACTCCAATTCATCACTTAACAGGTGGAATTCAGAGCGCCGAATGTGTCTCTTCCGCGGTACTTTTCCATGAGCGATGGCGAAAACAGAGTCAGGGGTGCGTGTTCGAAACAGATTCTGTTCTCAAGGACCAAATGTGTTTTCCCACAGAGAAGGAACTTCTAGACCAAATAATATGTCCCATCTTAAGGTCAAATTATACTGAGTTCAACACTACTTGCTTTACACTATATCTATAAAACCTTTCAACATGGTTAATATAAAGAATTAAGATGTTAATAATGTATAACAATGGTTAATAAATGAAAATAAAGAATTTAAATGTTAATAATATCAAACAAACCCCACCGATTTCTTATGCGCATTCACCGAACCCTTCCTTATTGAAAAAAAAAAAAATCAGTTTTTTTTTTTCAAATTCAAGACATAGGTATAGGCTTTACTGGTGAACCAAATTTACAGGGAATCTGGCTCTTCACGTTACATTCAGAAAGTGTTGTGTTCTTGTATCCCGCATCCCCAATGAATCGTAATGATTTTTTTGAATTTTACTAATTAGCTAGCTGTGCTGGATTATAATTGCTCAACTTGGTATTGCAAATCACGCAGTTAGGATGCTGACTCCAATCACTGATGGAACCCAGGGGCAGCAGACACAATGAAAACAGTAGAGGCCCCAGAATTGAACCCTGTGGAGCACCATACGTTACGCTATACATGTTGCACATACTGTATTCGTCCGATTACCTTTTTTTATACATGAGGTACACTTACAATCTGCTTTCTTCCTATTTGGGGTGCGTTGCTTATTTGTCTCGAGTTATACGCGTAGGCCACTATTTGAAGATATAAACTAAAGTACACATTGTGGTTCTCCTGGGGCCTCATTTATCAACTTATTTGAAGAAAAGCTTCCAAATTCTTGTAGGACTGACATTTAGTAAAGCAACGAAAAAATGTATTTATCACATGATTCACATCAGTAAGTGATCTGTTGACAAAGCCCATTCTTTGCATGGGAATGTTCTTATACATCTATGAGTACGCACAGTTGATAAATGAGGCCCCTGGTATGGAGCCTGCGCCTAAGCATTTTATGTGCCCCACGTTTACAGTGACTGGAGGCTTTTTCACAGATGCTGCACATGTGAAACACACTTTTGCATTTTAAAATGATGTCTGTAGCCTTACGGTATACAGTATTATAAATACACGCTACAGATGCTCCCACTATTTATTTCCCATAGTTAATCAGGAGTAGGAGGCATTATGTAAAGGTATGGAAATGAAGCCTCAAGATTGATGGCGTACGGGCAGACAAAGTTTGATTAAAGTTTAAAAGCCAGAGAATGATTTTATGCGTTTGCTGCTGTTTATTTACTTCAACGCTACATTGCTTCATTTACATTCGGTGCAATCAACAAAAATGTAATCTCGGGCAAATCGTGTTTTCTGCTATCTTTCACCCAAGCGACAGCGATATTTATAGCGGCGGTGGCGGCAAAGGTGTTGCCATTGGATAACAACATTACCTGCATAGCATGAAACGGGCAGGTGCGATGGGTTGAATAGAAACACTGTGAGATGACAGAAGCATTTTTAGCAGCACGGAGGAAAAAAACACCGGATGAGACGAACGCCTTCCGTCTTAAATGTTTGTCACATCTTGGCACAATGTAAATTGCTTTGGATTATGCTGCTCACCAGGTGCGTAATTCATCAAGAAGCAACGCAAAATAAGCACGACGCTTCTGACTAAGCCTTATAGGCACTGTAAACTCTTTGTATCGGGGGTTTCACATCACTAAGGCATGTCTGTCGCTAACCAGAACAGCAGCATGTAAACAGTTTCTCCGATGAATTGTAAATGAGCTTTAAAAGATCTTTGCCATTAATTCACTTGATTTTCTTGCTCCATTTAAAACTAATTTCACTTACGAACATAAAAACATTTGGATTTCTGTTGATTTACAATTCTGCATTTACAAAATTACTAAATCTGTTTTGATTGAGACTGTCAGAAAATATTGGGTCCCGATCACGTTTTTGTTCCTCCAAGTCAAAGTTCCTTGATTTTGAGTCCCTGCAGATACAGAGTCCCAATCCAATACTTCAGTAAAGAATTAAGAAGGAAAAAAAGATCACATCCAAATGGTCTGAATCGTCTTAATTTCTTTTATTTGAATAAAAGTATCCCAACTTGACACCTTTTTATATGGCTGCAAGTCTAGTGGTTCAAAACAGGCAGTAAAGTAAATACAATCTTAAAAACATATCAATGGTGCAGCACAAAAAAAGGTTCCTGCCTTAAATACACAAAATAAAATATAAATCCCACATATTTCAGTAACAAAATAAAGATCTTGTCAAAAGGTGAATTAATCAATTTCACAGAATGCAGCCTTGTAAATGTTAAGAGTACTTAACTCCACTTCTAAGAGGTAGCTTCACGTTCAGTCACAAATTAAATCCCATTTCAGGGTCATGCAGAATATAGGCCAACTAGTGTAGTTTGGAAATGAACAACATCAATCTTAGTACTACACAAAATTCAATTTACACAAATTACCTGTACAAGTCAAAGCTGCAATGGTTTCCAAATTGAAATACTTTCAAACTGCAGGCATTATCGCTGTCGTGTTACAACAGGCCCGCTACAACATTACATGAATGTTAAATTGTTTACTCCATCTGCGTCCTGTCTGTGGAGCGATCGGTATCGAGGCGGGTTTGACAGTCATTGTGTAGTCACGTCATTCAGCGGCTTGTGTTTTGGACGCTGACTCGCTGCCATTAGCTTCATTTTTTTTTTTTTTTTTGAATTCAAATAGTTTGTCAATCAAGCACGTGATCTCCTTTTATTGGTTCAATTAAGCTGTACAGTCGGGCTTAAGAGGTCGCAGCTTGAAAAAGTTCCATTTGGCAATATTTGACCTTGATGTTGTGACAAGTGCTCTGCGATATGATTAACATTTTATATCCTGATAAATTTTATTTTTTTTCTTAAAATCACGTGAAATTAATAGCAATTTTCTCTTTCTCCATTTATTTGTAAATATTTTAAAGAGAAAATACAATACAATGAATAAAATAGATTAAAATACAATCTGAACTATTTTAAATTGAAAATACAATACAATGAATAAAAGAGAAAAATACAATAAAACATTTAGTGGAAATGTATTCAAAATATTCTGGTAGCATGTTTTCAAGTAATGTACACTGTAAGTGTAGCATCCGAGATGCAGGGCAGAAGTCACTCTTGACAAAAACTAGAGACCTTTTCACACTGCACTTAACGATGCACAGTGCGACATCGTTCAACCTACGTCATAACGCGCAAGGTGGCTGATTGCTGTGGTGATGTCAGAAGGTATATCCAATTGGAGGGGGGGGGGGGGGGGGGGGCTGGGCTTTCCTGGTAGGCCACTTTGCAAGGATTACCAAATATGGGCAAGCTAGCAAGCAAAGCAAGCGCAGTGTGAAAAAGGCTTGAGGCCTCTTGTTTAGTAAGGTTTGACAAAAGTACTTTTGCACAGTGCCTTTTGAGCACATCATTCTCCTTGCCCCAACTCTCCAGGCATGATTAATCAATTTATGCTAAATCAAACTGTTACATAAATGTAACAGCTGGATTAAGTGTGGATTGATTACTCATGTCTGGCGAGTGAAGCGCAAGGATGGCATAGTAGAAAAGCGACTGTTGCGTTACCGCCGGATGCTACATTAGTGTAGCAACAGAGCTAACTCTACCCAACACATCAAAATAACATTTTGAACGATGGAGGAATATATCATACAGGTGTTTTTAAGTTGCACGACAATAAACGTCCTTGTATTTGTAACCTTTAAAATTCAGCAAAAAAATAAATAAAAAATATATTTTTCACCTGATACTGATTTGTCTTAAAATGACATGATCAGATCGGGACAAATCCATTAAACATATTTTTTAATGTGGCTAGCTTTGCTACTCAGACAAAATTATTGATACAAATTTTGATTTATGGTTGGTGAGTGCACAAGAAATAAGATAAACAAGGAGAACTCTAAAATGGTTTTGCCATTCATTCCTGCCACAGCCAGATGGGTCCGTACATCTCTAGTGAGGAGCTAAAATGAATGTACCAGCTGCTGGGTCAAAAGTAACTCAATTACCGTCAATGTTTAGCAGCGCAGTAGGCCCTTAGCCCCACTTTTTACCCACCATTCATAGCACCGTCACTTTAATAGTGCCGGCAGGGACGTTAGCGCACACCTGGAAACATTTGCTGCCATTTATAAACAACCTGTTAACTTTGTTGGCGGCTGCGGTGTATTTGTGCAGCTTATTAATATATCTGTTAATATCTATATACACCTATTTACATGACTTGCATTGAATTACAATGATACTGTGACTGGTAATGTCTGAATGGTAAATGTTGATTTATAATGAATCAAATGAATGATCATATCCATGAGTGCTTATGCAATGCTGGAAAAAAATTAGGTACAAAAGACCTGTATGCTGTTTTAATTGACACTGTCACAAAAGTTTATTGCTGTAGTTTTTACAGTGATGTATATTCCTGCTACACTACGTAATCATGGCGAGTTTTCCAAACCGGGCCACCAAACCAGGTTTCCCCATCCGGGGTGTCTCATTTCCGGGCCGGTAAACCCGAATATTTTCAGGACGTTCCTGATGTGTTATGTTCACGCGTCGAGATGTTGATGAATCATCTTTTAATGGGGATAACTTTGAAGGAAATGACATTTACAGCAGCTTGCTGACAAGTTCACTCCTATTATTATTAACTGACAACTGTGCATCATACCCCACTTTAAAATAAACCGTTCTGGAATCATATTGCACCCCCATGTATCAAGATATATAACAAACTATCTTTTATACAGATATATTCAGTATATAGAAAATTTCCTGCGGCTTTAGGTTTTCATAACCGCATGGTTGGACCGCATCAAAACTTCTTACTCGCTCTTGCATTCATTTTAGTTTGGGAACATTTTTAGCACGGGAAAAAAGGGACTCTTGTAATGGAGTGCTACAATGAGCCATAAGGGGCATATAAAGTAGATTCCCTTTATGAAGGACATAAATTGAGCATATTGAAACTTTACTGCTCTGCAATGTGATGTCAACAAGATGATACATCTATTTTCTAATCAGTAATACAATCAGCATAGCATGTTTTTATATTTAAAATATTTATTACTGCATTACACTGTGGGTATTCTGACCTTCATGGAGCTTAAGCTTCATAAGCTTAGCAATGATGCATTGCGCCAACTCTTCACTATAATATAAATTATGACCTCTGGCAGTGTCAATCAAAACTGAGCTAATATTAGTCAGGTTTCCATCCAATTGTTTCAAATTTTTTAGGCAAATTTACTAAAAAATGCACAAAACGGACATGCGATTTATGCCTGTTTCCATTTGTTCTTCTTTTGCGAATATTGAGAGGGGACTCCGCCGCTGTAGGTGGCGCTATACGCCATAGAGATGGGATCCACCAGTAATTTAAAAGAAGGGGAAGAAGACCAGGAAGCAACTGCGCCGTGCGATGACATCGTATGAGTTTTCTTTTGTAATTCTTGATAAACCGTAGCGATTCTTTGCTATTTTCCATCTAAAATTGCATTAATATTCGCTTCTTCAATTAATTCCCCCAAAAATTCAGTTTCGTCGTCCCCCCCCCAAACATACCTTACTTTATCGTCCGACATTACCTTGGGACTACAAACGTACGTGTGACGTAATATCCGGTCAAAATGTGCGACGTGTATCCAGTCTCGCCAGCGGTTATTCGAAAAACTCGTTTCCATAGCCAAAATTCTCATTTCCTTTTTTTCGATATGCTTCAAAATCTACCCCATCTAAGCGTATTTTTTTTTGCGCATTTTGGAATAAAATGGATGTATAAAAATTGAATAAAAATGAGTGTATAGAAACCCAACTATTGTCTAAAGTCACAAGATTGTGCAGGTGTAGCTAATTTGAATTGCCTGTGAGTGTCTACAGGTGTCGTTTTTGAACCCGTCACACAGGTGCAGCATAAACTGTATGGACTTCCGCATCTGGAAAGCGACATCAATTGGTGAAGCGGAGCATGGTCAAAACTTTGGCCAGAATTGAGAAGATGTTACCCCGCTTGGGTGGATCTTTGAGGGCGCTGATGTGGATCTTGAGGTGCCGGAAAACGGCGTCGTCGAACAAGGGTTGGTCCGCCAATACGGCCTCCACCAGTTTGTGCGGGGTGCCGAACTCCACCATGAGGTCTTTCACCACCGGCGTGACCACCTGGTCCATGCTGCTGGCCAAGTTCCGGATGTCGGCGATGTGGCGGGGGCTGATCTCCTCCAGGGCGCGGTACAAGAGCCGCTCGATGACGAGGACGAGGGCGTCGATACGCACGCCCGTCTTGCGCTTGCGCTGCAGCCTCTGGTCCAGCTGCGCGATCAGCGTGTACACCAGCAGCCGCGTCAGCTTCTCCTGCAACTCCGGGTTGGTGACCGACTCCGGCTCGGACGACACCTCCTCGGTGGTGGTGCCGTCCGGCGAGGTGCCGGAGCACAAGTCCTGCGTGGTGCCGGTGCGCAAGTCCGACGTGGTGGTGCGTACCTCCGGTGTGCGGGTTCGGACCTCCGGGGTGGTGGTGCGCTGCGTCGACGCGGAGGCCTCCGAGGATTGCGCCAAGTCCAGTTTGGGGACCACTCGCTCCTCCGTGGGTTCGTTGTCGGCCTGCGGGGTCATGGCCTTCTCCATCAGCTGATTGATGTCCCTGAGAGCGCCGGACACCTCGTCGGCGTAGCTCTCCTCGTTGGCCGGCTCCATCTCCAGCCAGAGGAAGAGCTGCTGCAGGAACCTCCACACGGCGTCCTCCGTCATGGCGTACAGCACCTCCGGGGAGAAGATCTGACCGTCCCACTGGATCTTACCTAGGGTTGCAAATACAAGGAGTTTTCAAAATGGGGAATTTGGGACATTTTTCAAATCTGAAACTTTCCATAGGAATAAAATGGTAATTGAGGGTAATTTAAAGGGATAGTTCTCAGCAGGTCCTCTCAGCGTGTCCTCCACGTTGAGAGGAACCAGTTGAGGTGGCTCGGGCATCTGGTTCGGACGCCTCCCTGGGGAGGTGTTCCGGGCATGTCCTACCGGTAGGAGGCCCCGGGGACGACCCAGGACACGCTGGAGAGACTATGTCTCTCGGCTGTCCTGGGAACGCCTTGGGGTCCCGTCGGATGAGCTGGCTGAAGTGGCTGGGGAGAGGGAAGTCTGGGCTTCCCTGCTAAAGCTGCTGCCCCCGCGACCCGACCCCGGATAAGCGGAAGAAGACGGAAAGACGGAAGTTGTCAGCAGTAAAAAGTTAGTATTTTGTCCAGAATGAATCTGATAACTACATTATTTTTTGTATACAATTAATACCTTTTAAAAACATTTGTTTTCTACTTGCTTTCGATTGATGACATCACCTGTGCTGAGCAAGTAGGTAACGACCAATCATGGCTCACCTGTTTTCTGGGGTTGGTCAGCAAACTGAGCCATGATTAGTCATTACCTACTGCCTCAGCACAGGTGATGTCATCAGTCAACAGAAGAAAATAAAAAAAATTGGGGGTGGGGTGGGTCGGGTTATTAAAGTATTCTGGACAAAATATTAACTTTTTACTGCTGAAAATGGCTCAATGAGTCAAGTATCCCTTTAAGGCCGTGTACTCTGATGCATTTGTGTGCTGTGAAATGATCCAATTTCCCTTAAACTGATTTCCAATTGCCAAAGCAGTTAATGTAAAAAAAAAATAATAATAATTCTACTTGATCAACTTTAGTTCTATTCAGGCTTGGAAACTTCTTTACAATATGTTCTATGCGTCCCCTAAACACAATATTCTGACTAATATTGTGTTTGTGAAATATGAATTCAGCAGAAAAATTCACTTGTATTTAATCCATCACAGTGCTGAGCTTGCCAACGTCACATGACCAAAGCCAGAAAACAGGTGAGCCGCTATCTGAGACCGAATGATGTCATTTTCGGGCAACAAGGTAAAAAAGTAAGTGGTACTTGGTGTAAAGTTTGAAAACTGCTGGTCCAACAACTGAAACGGCCTTCAACATGACAGTACTTCATTGATCCCAAAATGTTACCAGATAGCAGCCTGAGCACAAACACAGTGGCTGGGTGAATTTCTCGCGGATTTTTGCTATTTGCTCAACTGTATTTGCATTTTTTTTCCCATAGGTTGTAATTCCCATCTTAGACTTGCAAACCAATTGGCAATTATGAACTTACGTCACAAGTCAAAATGGCGGTCAATTTGGTGAAAGGAAGCTCTCCGCTCATTGAAGAGCATTGTACTTTTGGATCGTTGTCATTTGATTTTTCAGGATTATTTTGATTTCAAAATGTGATGAGATGTGGTTTGACTACCAGAACAATCTACCTGGTTTGTACGCAGTAAATTCTACTTTTACTTTAATTTTACTCTAAACAGAGTCTATTTGGTCCCACTCTAAACAGTAAAATTTACACTTGGAAGAGAGTAAAAATATTCAGAGTGAGATTAAAGATTTAAGAAGTAAATTTTGCAAAGAGAGATTTTGACTGAATTTATTTTTATTTTTTATTTTTTTAAAGAAAACAAATCCACAAGGATTGAGGAACAAACTCACAACCTTTAGCAATGTCCTCTTACTGTTTGCTTCTATCCAAAAGCATAACAAAGATTCCAGATGACACGAACGATATACTAACAGTAACACACAGCGAATCTACCAACCTGAAGGTGTGGGTTTGTTCCTCAACCCTTGAGTGACTTTTTCTTCATTTTTTATTTTACTCTCTTCCCAGTGTAAATTTTACTGTTTAGAGTGGGACCTAATAGACTGTTTGAAGTAAAACGTACTCTACTGAATTTACTGTGAATAGTCACAGGCAAAAGCATTACAATATGCCGTTTGTTTACTCCATTTTCAATGCGGAAATATCATAAATGCCCGGATGTTGGTATTTGTCAATCGCTTACTTACCCCGCTGGCCCCAGAGGACAGTGTCCATCAGGGGTGTCTTCGGGCGGCCTGACGGCACCTCGTACACGTCACTCTGACAGGACATGACGTACGTGTACAATTGCGACGTGAGACCCTCCGAGAAGCTCCCAATCTTCTCGTCGATGTACCGCTTGACTTTCCCGGCCCGGTCCGGAATATCCATTTGGCTAAACTCGTTGTATAATTTATCCACGCTCTCTTGGATGGAGTCGAAGTCGAAGACGGGGTGCTGGGACTGCCGGACGCACAGCGTACTGGTCCGGTAGGCGGGCGGCAACTTGGGGCCGTCGCTGCCCACTGCGGTCGGGCTACTGCTGTCCTCGGCTCGAGAACGGCGGTCCGGCGTGAGCGAGACGAGGCACGCGTCGCGGTTCTTGAAGGAACTGTTGAGCGATCCGAGCATGCGCGCGAACTGCATGCGAGCAAAGCGGAAGAAACGGGAGCGCCGCATTTTCTTGCCGGCCATCCCGCATCGCCTCTCCAGGTTCTTGAAGAAGTTCTTCACTTTCTTTAAGATCAGCTTCCAGTTGAGGTTGAAGCGGTTGATGGACGCGTCCCCGCTGCCGCCGTCCTTGGTGATGGTCTTGGTGATATCGAGCGCAGCTAATTGCGCGTCCTCCAACGTGGCCGGGTCGGGTGGCTTCGGCGGATCATTCGGGCTGGACCACTTGATAAGGATCCGCTTCACGGCCTCGACTATGTCGCTCATCTTCATGGTGGAGATCGTCAACCACACCTGGCGTGGGGTTGGAGCCCGCGCGAACACGTGCCGAAAGTATTCCATGGCCTTGCGAAAGATGTTGGCCAAGTTGGCCACGCTGGACATGGTCCCTCGGATGAGGAGGATGGGCTCCTTGGGCCACTCGGAGGTGCTTTTGGCTACAGTCAAGGCCGAGTTGACCCGGTGCTTGACCTCGGACTCCATGAGAGAGGTGAGCTCCATGACGTCCTCGCCCTTTTGCGGCGGACTGTCCAGGGCGGCCGAGAAGGTCTCCGTGATGCATTCGCCGAGCCTCGGACTGCACCGGTCGAGCGCCATGTTGACCTGCGCCTGGGACGCGTGACCCCGCAGATGCTCGATAAAGACCGGCTGCAGGTGCTTTACCACGTCTGACGTAATCTTCTGGATCACATCGGTGATGGTGTCCACCAGGATGGCCTTGGTCTCGGAGTCGGGCGTGCCGGCCACTAGTAGGGCTCTTTGAGGGGCGGAGATCTGGCTGACGCGCGCCTTCACCGCTTCCACGATGGCTTCCGGTTTAATGAGCTCCGCCATTGCTGCCCCCCCTACATTGGTCCTATTTATTTTTTATTTTTAAAGAAAGAGTCCGATTCACCTTCAAGTCATCCGCACAAACAACAAATCTACACAGGCCCGAACATAGCGCACTTCTATCAGACACGTCCTCTCCACCTGGCCAAACATGATCTTTTATCTCCTTTTAATAAAGCCCCGGGCGGTGAAGCGACAAAAGGTGACGTCACAGGCGAGTGGGGAACGTGCACCCGCTGACCAATAATCGTGCGGCGATCAACGACGTCACCTGGGTCGACGTAATGGTGAGATGCGGCTTCCTGAGCCGCACACTTGCAGCGCATGACGTCACGGTGCAGTTTTCAAATACACGTAGTACACAACTTACACCGAGTCTTGGAGCTACCTGCATGTTATTGTTTGTTTATTATTATTATTATTATTATTATTTGGTTGTTCATTTTATTTTTTCCCCGCTTCTTAATTTTTATTTTATTTTATTATGGGATCCATGTAAATTGGATTGACTGGTAGTTTTATTCTGGTTTGTTCAATAAATATTATATTTAAAATAATAGTACACAATTTACATGTTTTTTACTGAATGAAAAACAATGACATTTGCATCTCAATACACTGTTATTTTGAATTTTGTGGAAAACTTTAATTCAAAAGAGGGACACCAAAAAGTTATGAAAATGTTGAATGTAAACTGCAATGTCATCATTAAGTGAGACAGATTGTATATTCCTAAAAAGTATATTTAATATTTTTGTAAGCCACTGTAACATGTAACATTACCCGTGTTCATGTGCCAGGTTTTGTGATAAAAAAATCAAATTATACCAAGAAAAAAAATATATATATTCCACCATTAATGTGACAGGCAACAAACTACAACCCAACAAAATAATCTTTTAGCAAGCATAAGTGAAAATAAGATAAATAAGGCACAAATCTGCACATCGTCTTATAACTGTGGATGTTGTTGTGTTGAAAATTATCAATAACTATTCATATTCAAACTTGTGTTAAATGGTAGTTAGCACACATCTGCCACCATTTAAAGCACCCCTGAAAACCCCCAAAGAAATTTCACATGTTCAAATTGTCTTTTGCTCTCAGTCATACTCCGGCCCTGAGCGATGCTGTGTTTGCACCAAGCATTTGGAAATTATGTTCCCAAAGTTTCATTAAACGTTTTCCCACATTTCAGAGTTTTATCTATAACCTACCGAAAGTCATTTGAGATTGGCTTCAGCACTCCCACAACCCTCATGGAGTCAAACCCTATAGAAAGTGGATGGATGGATATTTTTTCATCAATTCATTACAGCCTGAAATGGCTCCCTGAAAGGGAAAAGGTTCCCCACCCATGATTTAAAGAGCACCAGCCGCTAACCAGCCATTCTACCTCTAAAAGTTACACGGATGTGCCTTTTATTTGTGACAAGTGCAAAGCTGTAAAACTTTCCTCTGGCATTCTTTCACATGAGCAATTATCTGCTTTTCAACGGCCTGGCTCGTATTTTTTGTAACTCTTGTCTTGCAGACAATTAGTCAGTCATCCCATTAAAAAAAAAGCTTCTATCCTGGGAACCGGAGTGTGTTAATGGAATCTTCTAGCAGCCTTCGCGAACTGACGATATTTTCGGTACGAATGTGCGATCCACAGGTGGCCACATTCATCATACCGCTGACGTTTTTAGTAGGAGGTAAAGATGTAAAAAGCGTATTGATTGAATCCACTGCATCCCTTGTGATCTTTTGCAGGCACCCTTGAGGGTCAACGAGGCGTCTTCGCTGATTGGAAACGCCGGACGGCGGCTCGGCAGCAGTTAAAGGGCACAAAACAATTTGGGCCAGTGCTGGTAATAAATGGCGCTCTTTGTTGTTCGGCACCGCTCACAAAAGCTCGGAAATGAACTTCAGCAATGGCACAAGGAAAAGTAATAATAAACACCTGTCGTGCTGTAGTATGGAAATCTGTGGTTTATACTGATCATAATTTGAGTTTTTACAGTAAGATGACTTAGTATGATGCCCTCACATGTGGGAAAGGAGAGCCACGGTCATTCGTGCACTTGCGAGGAGACCAGTAAAAGACAAGACACGGTGAGCGCACTCACGCAGGAGCTGCTGTCGACCACAGCTCACAGACACTCACGCGGACTCGATGATGTCACATGCCACTCGACTAAGCCACGCCTCTTAAAGGCACGTGCATGTTAAATGTAGAGCAATCCACCTGTCAAAGTTGAATATAAAAGTAATATGTAAGACTAATTATATAAATGATCGTACCTGTTTAACCCCTAGGCGTTATTGTGACCATTTTTGGGCTTTTTGTTTGTTCTGTCCAAGCCATTTCAAAATAAAATACTGCCCACGGATTTTAAAGGGGAAGTCAACACATTTTTTTTTTTTTTTTACAATAATATGTTCTAAGCAGCCCCACTAGTCTAAATATGATATTCTGGTTGATATGGTGTTAGTGGAATATGAGTTAAGTGGCAAAATCCAGCCGTTTTTATCCACCTCAGGGGGCGGCCATTTTAACACTTGCTGTCAACTGAAGATGACATCACAATTGTTACAGGTCTCAGGTAACAACCACTCACAGCTCATCTTAGATTAGCGGTGATTGGTCGTTGCCTAAGGCTGAGCAACATTGATGTTATCTTCAGTCGACAGCAAGTGGCAAAATGGCCGCCCCCTGAGGTGGATAAAAATGGCTGGATTTTGCTTCATAACTCATATTCCACAAATGTAATATTAATCAGAATGTCATGTTTAGACTAATAAGGTGACATATAACATATTATTGTCAAGAAATATTTATGGTTGACTTCCACTTTAAAAGTGATATTGAATTTGTACATTCCTCCTATTTCAGAATTGTGTCCATGTTTGTGTTGATCAAACTCCACACAGGAAGGCCCGGAGCTGAGATTTGAACCTTCAACCTTACAACTGTGAGGCAAGGTGAGTTAAACACTTTTTCACGATATTGCTGAATGAAAACATGTTTTGAGTTAGTTACCAACAAAACCAAAATATATATAGCTCTCCTGTACACTGTTGTTGAATACTGTGTATAGAATATAAATTTACTCCATAAAAATACGCTACCCAGTTGCTATTACCACAGTAAATTGCTCGGAGTCATTTTTTCCAACTTAAAGATCGATTTACTCTCTGTACAGAGACGCATGTGCTCGAAGTGTTGACTCATTTGTTGGCCAAATGTTGTGTACGTGTGTAAAACTAAAGTGAAAATGGCTTATTCCCTGTAGTTTTACATTATACTGTGGAGGGGTTGAAATTATTCACAGTATGTTACTGAAGCCCGTATAGTTAATAAATGGCTTCATGATGATAACAGTTTGAAATTAATTCACTTTACATTTATTTTTCCACAACCATGCATTATAACACCAAGGTCGACACTGTCAGATTTTATGAAGTGCAACATTGTGGCTGCATTCACACTGCAGCTCATTTCCCATTTTTTTCCACAAGTATCTGATTTTTTTCATGCAGTGTGAACGGTACAATTCCGATCTTTTCACACCCGACCTGGGCCTTTTTCGTATGCGGATATTGATAGATATTATAACATTTTTAATTCTTCATTTCATATATTAACCATTGTTACACATTATTAACATTTTAATTCTTTATATTAACCTTGTCGAGATGTTTTGTGTCCTGTGCAGAGCAGAGGGTGTTGATTTCGGTATAATCTGACCTTAAGCTGGGACATACTATTTAGTCTAAAAAAGTTCCTTCTCAGCGTTTTGTGCGAAAACACATTTAGTCCTTGAACAGAATTTGTCCCGAACATACACCCACCTGACCTTGTTTTCGCCATCTGCTCATGGAAAAGTACCCAGAGATATGTTTTGTCTACAAATAAAAGAGAGGAGGTCTTTTAACTATAGGAAGCCATTGTACACGCGGAAGAGACACATTTCGACGCTCTGAATCCCACCTGTTTAAGTGATGAATTAGAGGCTGTTTGAGTGTCCAGAGATCTCTGTTAGATTAAAAAATCATTTTTGCAAAGGTGTTTTTTCTTACATTAAATCTGTCTTCAAATTTTGGAACACGCAAAGAGGAAATTTATTTTCATTCCTCAACAATATAAATCAGATATGTATGCGATGCGTCTGCACTGTCAACGCACTGCGCGTAGTTGGTTGTCATCAAAAAGACGAGAGAAATTTTTATGTGAAATAGTTTGCACAATAGTAAACATTATCTGCTGACAAAATAAGTAAAAAATGCTAGATTCAAATGGACTACAAATGGACAAAATCAAAACGGAACGAGGTTGGGTGGTGTCTGGTCGGTGCTGGATTTCACTTTCCTTTCTTTTCTTTGGTCCTTCCTCTGGTCTCCTGACGGCCTCACGGCTCTGGCTGGGTTCTGAAGTGTTCGGTTTAGGTAATCGGTATGGGATTTTTTTTAATAGGTTTTAGGTGAACTAATGAATACACACTCGCATACACATACACATACAAAATAAAAATTAATAAAAAAATATATATATTAAAAAAATAAAAAAATAAAAGAGAGAGCAATGATGATGACATGTCAAATCGGTAAAATATTGGGCTCTCCAGAAAAAGAAAAAGAAAAAAAAACGGAACGAGGTTGACTAACTATGGTAAAAACTAACAAGCGTGATGAAACTGGATTCAAACTGAGACCAAATTTAAAAATGGCGGCTAAAATGAACACTACATTAAACTGAAACGTGAATGTGAACAGCTGCAATACGAGTCAGCACTATTTTTATGTGCCAATAAATGTATATACGTACAGTGGATGTGCGGTATACAATATTAGTCACTGCTGTCGTAGTACATTCACCTGACTCGGGTGCAATCAAACAGATCGTGAACCACAATCCCACTGAATTGAACCGTATCAAATCATTGCACTTCAAAATTGAACCATCCTTCAATCGTACTGGAGTGAGTTTTTAGCATAAAATTTGAAAAAACATCAAATATAGCTGCAAAACATTTATGCTAACTGAGCACATTACTGTGATTCAACAAAAAAATATATATTTTAAGGAAACAGCACTCAGCTGATATTTTAACCTCGTCCTACACTCTGTTATAGTAGAAATAACATTCAATGTAAAAAAAGAAGAGAAAACGTACTTTTAGCCTAGCGATACCCGACAGATGATCTGAATAATGCAAATTCCCGTGGGCCGTGTACAGATTGAGAATGAAATCAAAAAGAGTGAATGTAAATCACATTCCAAGTCCCCCATGTGCCTAAATTAAGCCAAGGTTGTTTTTCCCAACCATGTTCTTCTTTTTCCCCACATTTTATTTCTGGAGTATGTACCATACTCATTTAAATACGACTACTGTACTTATTTCACAAATAGGCAAAAGTCATCTCATCTTCTGAATAACTTCAACAACTCAGATTAGCGCAGAACAAGTCGCTTATCATCTTCTTTTAACTTGTGAGACTTGTCGCCGATAAATCGTGTAAGTAAATAAAAAAGATCTTACTAGTGCAATTACAAAAATCACAAGCCCCGCAAGAACCAAATACACGGCAAAATGCGGAGTAAAACAATAATTGCCTGCATGCTGCAGATAACCCGCCTTTCATTTATATTAAATCCTAGGATATTATGCTGGCACTGCACATTCCCTAAAAGTGGATGCAGCGATATGACAACTTCATCATTTTTTTTTTTAATGCATACATACAGAGTGTATGAATTGAATCTATAGGAAGCAACCTGTTGTTGTGTCCACTTGTGTTTTCTGGTCACAGAGACAACAAACTACGCCGAGCGCTGCGCGTTCCAACGCGCGGCGGGCTCATGACAAAAGAAAGAATATAAGAAGACAATCACTTGCCGGAATGTGTGCTGGCACAATCAGTATGCGGCCTGCCCACACGCGTACTATAGAAACACATACTCTCCAGAAAAAAAAAAGAAAAAAAAGGGAAACACATACTGTACGGAACGCTCACTTCCCAGAGCATTCGGCAGTTGTCTTCAAGGGCTAATCCAAAGTGTGGGAAAAGGGAAAGACGTTTTCCCCACAATTGTTTGCATTAGACGTTTGCATATATATATATATATATATATATATATATATATATATATATATGCAAACATATATATATATGTGTGTATATGTATATATATGTATATATATATATATAAAAAAAAAGAGAAAGAAAAAAAAAATATTTTTTTTTAATTAATTTTTTTTTAAAAAAGGAGAGCAATGATGATGTCAAATCGAATGAAAAAAAAAAAAAAAAATATATATATATATATATATATATATATGCAAACATATATATATATATGTGTGTATATGTATATATATATGTATATATATATATAAAAAAAAAGAGAAAGAAAAAATTTTTTTTTTTTTTTTTTTTTTTTTAAAAAAAGGAGAGCAATGATGATGTCAAATCGAATGAAAAAAAAAAAAAATATATATATATATATATATATATGCAAACGTCTAATGTTACGTGCAGGGAATGAAGGCTTTGCTGGAAGGAGGAAGTGCCGAATGGCTGCCGCGGCCATGATGCGTTCTCGTGGCTGACATCGGCCCCCGAGGCGAGCGTTCAAAGCGAGCAGCGAGTGATGGGAACGAGACGCGAAGGTTGTGCAGTTAGATGAACAACTGTAGCCACGCCGCAGTCAAATTTGCTGTACAATCATATACCGTCTTTTTAGTTAGCGTTCGTCGCGGTCAAAAATGGCGAAACAGTGAACGCCTACAGTAGAATGAGTGGCTGTTGGACATTTTTTTCTTGTTGGTGTAGAATAAAATGTTTCATTGGAGTTAATCGCTTGACTTCAATAGTTAACTCCCGATTAATGAAAAATTTATATCTGTTCTAAATGTACAATAAAATGTTTTTTCTCTGTTTTCATGCTCTTGTTTACATAAAAGTGGAAAAAAATGTTAAACAAAAACTAATAGAAATATGGCTTCATCAAAATAATTCATAAAATTTAGTTAAAATTAAAAAGATGTAGTGTGATATTGATTTGTGTTGAGGTCATATTTCTGCCACTAGATGGCATAATTGCATTTGTAAGACGTTGGTGACAGCTCAATGCATTTTTCTTTTCATATTAAGGAGCTGTCTAATCTTTAACACGAAGTAACTTGTGAAATTGTGCACATTTTTAAAATTATAAAATACAACTTGACCCCAAATACAACTTTTTTTCCCCAAAAATATTTTTACAGTAGCCTTTTTATTTGACCATTTAAGACTGAAATGTCTTCTAATTAGTAGATTAACACCTTAGCTGTTCACAATACCGTACTCCTGCAAGCCTCTGAACAATACTTTTCAGACCGGATTCGGGTTCGAAATTTCCCACCTCTTGTCTGAGGATGGGACGTAATGTGCGCGGTGTGGGTATGTGAAGTATCATTTTTCGCAGAAGGCATTACCGATTCGAAATTGAATATTCTACGTTCAGTAGCTTTAAATGTAATACTGCTAAATTTTGACATTGCAACTGGAATTTCTCCAGCACAGGCTTTCCAAGTAAGGGGCACTCATTAATCGCACGTTTAACTCAAAATTAACACACTCATTTTGACACCCCTAAAAAATATATACTTACTAGTCGAAGCCAGTTAAGACATGGGCTAGGCATTGTAGGCAATGTCACCCGATACATCGGTGTGGCTAATATAGTATAAAAACAAGCAACCCTTTTGGATAGATTAGACCTTCTTCCGCATCTGGCAAAAAAATGATGCTACGTAAATCTGTGTCTCAAATTTTTTGGGTGGTATTCATTAAATATTTTAACTCACAACATATAGTCTTATAGCAGTCAATGTTAGTACAGTTTGAAAGATAACAGACCAGTGAACATTTTCTCAGAACTTTTCATTCTCTTTGCTTTGGTGTAGTTTTGTTATTAAAAAAAATAAAAAATCCCATGTTCACATGGATTAGCGCATCATCCACGATTAGCCACATCGCCTAAAGACAGCCATAATCCTATGTTCTGGGACTTTGATGCAGCATAGTCACTAATTTTACAGTAGCACAGTATCTGCCTGCTGCATTTTGTTCAAACGTAGTCACCATGCCCAAAAAAAAAAAAAGAAAAGAAAAGAAGAAGAAATGTTAAGTATCGCTGGCAGATCAAAGCTTCAATTGGGTCGGAAAACTCTTGCATTCATTCTTTATCTGCACAGCATGTATTACATTTTATAGCATTGCCATATCTATAAGTGATGTGGATGCCAACAAAACAGGAGGGGGTTCCCACACACCCGAAAATATGAATGCGAACAAATCAAACGGTTTCATCTGCTCATATTTTGATCTTGTTTTGATTACTGCCAATTCGACACAGTTGTTGTCTCGTATGCAAAATAGGCAACGCTGAATCGTGGCAGATGAATAGTCACCTGCCAAAAGATGCCGCCGCCACTGCAGATACGCTTATGAATATTGAAGATGGAATCAAATTGTATGATCGGTGAGCATACGAGGCTGTGTGGGTTTCATACATGTCATCGTCTTCAAGGACACTAAATTTGATGTTGTACAATGATTCAACCATGTTAATTAGTGTATTCGGCATCAGATTTTCAGTATGGTGAAACCAGATGACTTGTAATTGAAAAAAAAGTGAATATGCAGTTGTGCTCATAAGTTTACATACGCTTGGGGTGTGTAAACTTATGAGCACAACTGTACATGTAGAGCTAAACGTTAGTTAACAAGACAAAAATGATATGAATCGTCCCCAAAATTCACATGCACATGATCTCTACTCATGTCCACTTCTTGTAGTAAAAACTTCTTTTTTTTTGTTGTAAAAACGACTATTTATTTATTTATTTTTTGTCATGATATGGGTTTTCTTTACTTACTAACAATTCTGACTTTAAAATCAAAATTCTGTGATTAAAGCGAGAATTCTGAGAATAAAGTAAGAATTTTCACTTTAAAGTCAGAATTTTGAGATTACAGACTTTAAAGTCCGAATTCTCACTTTAAAGTCAGAATTGTGACAATTCTGACTTTAAAATCAAAATTCTGTGATTAAAGCGAGAATTCTGAGAATAAAGTAAGAATTTTCACTTTAAAATCAGAATTTTGAGATTACAGTCAAAATTCTGACTTTAAAATGAGAATTCAGACTTTATTCTGAATTCTCACTTTAAAGTCAGAATTGTGACAATTCTGACTTTAAAATCAAAATGCTGTGATTAAAGTGAGAATTCTGAGAATAAAGTAAGAATTTTCACTTTAAAGTCAGAATTTTGAGATTACAGTCAGTTTTCTGACTTTAAAGTGAGGAATTCTGACTTTATTCTCAGAATTCTGACTTTAAAGTCCGAATTCTCACTTTAAAGTCAGAATTGTGACAATTCTGACTTTAAAATCAAAATTCTGTGATTAAAGCGAGAATTCTGAGAATAAAGTCAGAATTTTCACTTTAAAGTCAGAATTTTGAGATTACAGTCAGAATTCTGACTTTAAAGTCAGTATTCTGAGAATAAAGTGAGAATCCTGCCAAACCTTTTTTTTTCTCTCTTCGCTGGCCCTAATCTTCTTCTATATGTTTGAAGAATTAATCCAAGAGAAGAAAACCCATATCATGACCAAAAAAAAAGTAGTTTTTACAAAAAAAAAAAAGTTTTACTACAAGAAGTGGACATGAGTAGAGATCATGTGCATGTGAATTTTAGGGACGATTCATATCATTTTTGTCTTGTTAACTAACGTTTAGCTTTACATGTGCTCATAAATTGACACACCTCAAGTATATGTAAATTTATGAGCACAACTGCATATTCACTTTTTTATCATAAATCATCTGGTTTCACCATACTGAAAATCTGATGTCCTAATCCTCTTCTGTAGTAGTCACCTTGGAAATTAAAAATAAATAAATAAAAATTTTTTTACTTTATTCCTGTGAACGAGTTTGGCCTTTTTACATGAACACAACGAAAGTCAAAACATTTTTAGACTTATTGAACTATAACTTACTGGAAATCCTTCCATTCAAATACACTTTGCAAAACTAATCTCAGTACTTTTTTTTTTCCTTATTGGAGAGAGTCAGCTCCATAGAAATACTGTCTGCTGCGTCCAATACCCAATCAAAGCCACCTATTATAAGTGGTTGCTAGGCTACAAAACCTGCCTTATGCGGATCACCGACGACGTGATGAGATTCGTGCCGTCTTGACACTTGAATGCATCGCGCCAATCCGCACAGTGTGCACTTGAAAAATACTTGGGAGGCACAAGAGTGGATAATCTAATGAGCGGTGCTGGTGGAAAAGAGTGGCGGACATTAAACAAGCATATTGGATGCCTGCAGAAGGGCTGATATTGAATTGACTGACATGTTTTCTCTGGTCCGCAGCAACATCGAATTTGTGGCTAATCTCCATTTTCGTGTAGTGTGAAGAGTTTTCCTATCAAGGCTGCGTGGTCCAAACCTTTCTGCTTCGACATGTTGGGGAAACGCGCTGCCAATCATGAGGTGCACTGGCTATCCTTTCACTTTTAGGACACTTTGGGGGAAACGTGTTTTGCTATATTCATGCCAGGGTTTAATTATGATTATGAACATCATATCTCTAGACATCCTTCAAAGCTGGAAAATTGTGAAGCCGTCTTCTCTTTTATTGCCTTTAACAGGTATTATCACAAATGCTTCTAAAAAATGTCCAATTTTTTTTTTACCCAACAGCCACATAATCTTTTCCCCAAAGTCTCAGCTAATGCTAACACGCTGACATGCCTTGTGAAAATGCTTACAGCGGAGAGAGAGAGAGAGAGAGAAAAAAAAAACATAAGTAAAGACACATAATCAGCGTTTCGCTTTAAGTATCATTAGTATTGCACTGATGTGCTTTTGTTGAAAAAGCCTGACAAAGTGGCAAGCAAAACACAAGCATGCGATACAACTTGAGTCTCATGTTGCGTCAAGCATCTAATTAGGGAAACCTGCTGTGAATCAGGTAATAGGACGTTCTCCCACCAACAGGGAAAGACACAATAACCGGGATAATCATGCATTTTATATTATATTCACTCCTCATTATGCACTTTTTTTTTTTTTGCCTCGCTACTTTCTCGGGTGCTATTGTTGATATTGTACTCCAGTAACAGAATAGATGTGCAATTGTAGCTGAATAGAGCCTACAGAGCTTGCGGCAGAAATGAGTTGTACATTCATCCATTTTCTACATACAGTGCAGTGCTTGTGTTCGATAGGGTGGCACATGAGCTGGAAATCAGATGACTTTGGGCGAGAGACGGGGTACATCGTGGACTGGTCGCCAGCCACATACTCATTTATCTTTTTGTATCAAATCATTGGTTGATTGATATATTGTAAATAATAATAATAAAAAAATAAACAAGTTTACAATTTTTTTAATGCTGGTTTATTTGATCAATTAATTGGTCAATTGATTTACTATGAATAATAGAATACATGTAAAATAAACAATTTTACATTTACATTGAGATTTTGATGAAAGATTGTTTAGTTGGTATATTTTACACATGAAAAACGTTTGTACAACAAACAATTTTGCATACACTTGAACATTTTCCCATTTATTTTATTAAATATTATTGGGTTAAACCCTTTTACAGGTACATTAAATTATACATATCTATTTTTTTAAATTAGTATTAATTGTTATTAATTAAAAAAATGACAATTATTTTATTTGTTTAAAATTAGCAATTTTACACGTTTATTTTTTATTCTTAGTATTCATTTTTATCTTATCTACGAATGACATAGCCAATCTGTACCTTTTAATCCTCAAACGTCACTTTCACAAATTTTGTTTGCCATTCGTTCTACCCGGTAGTCATTATTTTATGGAACAACTTTGAACATGAACGGCTCACTCTTATTTTGAAAGTAAACGGAAATGACGAACGTCAACAGACGCACGTGCTCCCTTCTCGCTTGCCGTATTTACTTCCGCCGCTGTTGATACTTTAATGGTTGCTATCTGGAAGCTTTGCCTTGGATACCCTTATTAAAAATATCAAGAAGTTATTAAATACGTAAAATAAATGTCCAGCCTTCGAATGGATACTTCCGAGGAGTCGTCACGGAGCAGATAGCATCCAATACGGCGCCATTGGCCGCCAGGTACTTTGATACTTTTATTCTCTATTCACGTCAATAGTGCTTAGCTGTTAGCTTCGCCCGTACACTTGCTGCTATTAATAAAAGTTCATAATAAGGTTATTAGTTTTTCAACACGTTACAAGGTTACATTAATAATTTGCTAATAACAATGCTGACGTTTGTGCTTCCACTTGAGTTAAATTAAAGTTTTCGATGCATATACCACACACTCGGCGAGTGACATCACCTCCGTAGTCAATTAAAAAGAAAATGTTTTTAATATCATAACGGTCTGTTTTTGTGTACCTTTTAATGCTTGAGAACAAAACGCTTTTGAAATTCTCCATGAGTTTTTCTGAACACAAAGAAAGTGACGAGTACGTTGGGAACAGTCTGCAAGTTGCTTGCGTTGTAGTGCACAGCGAACGTGTAGTGATAGCCCATTTATATCAGTCATAATAATGCTAATGATAATAATAATGATGATAATAATATATATATATTTTAATATAATAATAATAATGATGATAATAATATTAAAGAACATGTGAACATGTGCTTCCTTTTGGGGGAAAAAAACGTATGTCCTTAAAAAAATAAATAAAATCAAAACATGTAAATAAGACAATTTTATTTAAAATATTCCGACCTTGACAAAATCGTATCAAAAGTAGGCTATATGTGGCTAAATTGAATTAATTGGGAAATTAATTAAATTAGAAGATTATTTGCCCAGATCGACCTGACAATATTAATCAAAAGTGGTCACTGTTTTCTTTGTAAAGGTATTTTTTTTTTTCAATACAGAATGTCGTCACCGACCTGACCACAAGCGAACTCTTAATGAGGCTCCCTTACTCCATCTTTCCCCATTGCTAACGTATCATGGGTATAAAATGACCATACCAAAACATGGCATTTGACACCATTTATTAGCAAAAAACAGCTAATAGCGGTAATGAAATAAATAAATTAATCCTGAAGTAAATAGATGCATTTTAAATAAATAAAAAAAACTTAAAACATGAGCAAAAAAGGGGGAGGATGACGCCCACGCACGGCGCGTGTTCTGCATTCAGAGAGCTCTGGTCACGGGTCAATATTGACTCTTTTTGTGCAAAGCGAGGCCCGCCTGTTGCTAAATGTTAATCGTCTCATCGACTGGCTTCCCCTGAGCCCTCATTTGGCGAGCACCTTTCACCTTTCATTCATTCAAGCAGACAGGTGCACAACCACGATTCTCGCCGTGTGATCTAAATGCGAGTCAAGCTACCGTGGAGGTCATTTATTAGCCGCTCGTTAGATTGACACGTGTCCTTTTCAACAGGGGTGCTAAGAAGGGAATGAATGTTATGTATGTTTTCAACAATGAGATATTTTAGCAGATGGTTGGTAGACTTTTGTTTGTGTAACGTCAATAGATATTGTGGCCAGCGTAAGGCACACCTGTGCAGTCTTGATACGCCGCATCTAGTAGGTGGGATGGATTATCTTGGTAAGCAAGAAGTGATACACAGATTTAGATTGTGTTGTGATGTTACACATTTGTGAACAATGTATGAGGGGAAATGGCCTTTTGGATGTATAGAAAAAGTTTTAGATGAAATATGAAAGCAAACCAAAAATATTGTATTTAAAAAAAAAAAAAATTCCAATTAGTACACACTGTCAACAAGATACTAAAAATCACCATATGAAGCAAAAATTGTATTCTGTTAATGAAGAACGTTTTCAATCGATAATTTTAATCAAGTCGAGAAACAATAGCTGCACTTCCTTCTACTTGAGCTTGATTTAAATCATGATAGAGATATCAATATTTGTCATGTCAGCAGGTTTTGCTTCACTAATCCGCTTGCTTGATTGATTGATCCAGTGTGCGCTTCCATGACCTTTTGTATAATTGAAGCTATGTGGCATAGTTAGAAAGTGTGTTGTTATGTCGCGTCATTGCAAATAAAAATCGAAACTAAAATCCAAAAAAAAAAAATCTACGTTAATTATGTTCCATTGTTCAGGTAATGCTGTATTTCCGTCTTGCACGGGGGAAGTGGATGTTGAATGGCTCGGAAAAGGCTGTGTTAAACCAATTGTGCCAGCCAACATGACGGCTCCAGTCACTGTTTGTATTTCCTGCATCTTTTTTCTGCTTCAATCCATCTGACTAAACTTGGCCGCTTGAGGCGTTTTGCTCAACTTGCCTTTTTTTTTTCTCTTTTCTTTCCCGTTTGCAGCTGTGTTGAGAATATTTTCCTTGTATACAAACAAATTATTTCCACCCCCACTGCCGGTGAGGAGAGGTGACATTTCTCATTATGTGATGTTTTATTGAGCCTCCTGGGTTTTTTTGCGGGGTGGGGGTGGGGGGGGGGAGGGGTTTGGGTGATAATGTTGGATGAGAAAAGGCAGGTGTTGGTTGCATTTGATTGTGATTTCCAAGTGAAGCAGGATGTTGTTGTACAAACTAGAACAAAAGCTTTTCATCCTTCAATTACTCGTCCAAGGCCAGGTATGCTTTTAATACCGGTCAACCTTCCCCATGTTCTTGTGTCTAACGATATTGATCGGTAGCGCCGAAACACCGCTGAAACATGCCCTTTAGTTATCGTTTCCACTGTGTTCAGTAGCAACCCTGCCACCATACCCCAATGGTGTATAATCATATGTGATAGCTCCTAAAGGTGTGAAGTAAATTAATTTCATAACCCAGTAATTTAGAGAACTTCATTCACATTGACAAGTATGTGGGGGTGTACAACACTGTGAATCTCAGGGGGGGGGGGAAAAGTGTTCTTTTGCGAATATTGAGAGGGGACTCCGCTGCTGTAGGTGGCGCTATACACCACATAGATGTGATTCAGCAGTCATTTAAAAGAAGAAGAAGAAAAACAGGAAGCGAATGACATCGTATGACTTTGCGTTTGTATTTCTTGATAAACCGTAGCGTTTCTTTGCTGTTTTCCATTTAAAATTGCACTAATATTCGCTTCTTTAATTAATTCCAAAAATATTTCGGTTTTGTCATCCCCCCCCAAACATTAAACGTTTTGTTTTGTTTTATTCATTTTTTTCCCTTTCGGACACATTATTACAGGTTACATCGATCACATAATATAATTTGCAACATTGACATTTGAAGCCATGGCTTATTAAATACGTGTGACGTAATATCCGGTCTAAACGTGCAATGTGTATCCGGCCTTGTCAGCGTTTATTCGCAAAACACGCTTCCAAAGCCAAAATTCGCGTTTTCCTTTTTTTCGATACGCTTCAAAATCCAAGTGTGAAACTATTTTTGCGCATTTTGGGCCCTTTTTCGAATTTCTTGCGTTTCCATTCAGTTTTATTTTTGCATTTCTTGAAAATTCAAATAAAAATGATTGGATGGAAACCTCAAAACCGGGGTGTGTGCCTCCTTTGAGTGAGAGCTGAGCTGCAGGTGGAAGTCACATTTTCCCCCACACGCTAATTTGGTTAACGGGATTCTTCGCAAAGCTGCTCAAATACTAGCGCTACACGAGCAACTGCACAAGTGAAACGCCATCCAGAACCCCCCCCTCACCCCACACACACTGGCTAGATCTATCCTCGATGCTGTCACTGTGACTTTTTGATGAAAGATAGCTTCTGAGTAGCTGCCAAAGTGTTTGAAAAGACTCCAAGCTCTAAAACCAGGATGGCTGCAGCGGGTGAGACATCTGGATAAATGTGTGAAAGGATTTGACTGCTTTTCCTGCCTCAGAGGAAATGCTGGAATCAGATGAAGCACTGTAAAAACTTTAATCCATCTGCCAGCACCCCCCCCCCCCCAAAAAAAACAACTTCTTATGAGTATGTTTAGTATTTACTGGTAAATATTCAAATATTAACTCTATGAAATTATAAAAATGATCATGTGTGATTGCTTGCTGATTAAAGTCAAAGCGTTGGTTTGAATCCATGTTTCATCATATTAATTACAGCTAATGAGTTGGCTGTCATTGAAGGTTGCGACTGTTTTTGATGATTTGATGAGGATTGAAATGAAAAACAATGTCTCTCCTTCACCGAGCCTCATCACAGGCAGGGTACACACGTAGCGAGAATCGGGTGGGATTTTTTTTCCCTCCCTCGCGATCACATCTGTTCCAAAAATGGTCAAGAGTTCAACCAAGCCACTCATTCCCTGATCGTGATGTGAAATTGAACAAGATGGTAAAATAGCAACTGGTTGTGTTGAGTGTATCACGTCTCATAAGTTATTTTCCTCTGTAAAAATGACAAGGAGCAAACATTTGCAACTGTTATGTTGTCAACAAATAAAGTAATGGGGATGTAAAAGGTCAATCTTCGTACGACGACAGACTTTAGGTGTCAACTTAGCCATGTTATAAATTAGTTCAGTCAGTGTTCAAAATGTGGTTATTTAGTGGGGCTGTTAGAAAAAATCGATTCGGCAATATATCGCGATATTACAGCGCGCGATTCTCGAATCGATTCGATATGCGGCCCGATCGATTTTTAAACATACATTTTTGATGGGAATATTCAACAAAACGTCTTACTTAGGGTTAGGATTCACACAGTAAGCACGGAAGAATGTTATATTAATGGAACATTAAGCCTTAATATTTAATTTCAGTGCTGTTCAAACATGAAACCGACTGCAACCTGTTTGTTAAATGCAGTGGCTCAGTTATAAGCCTGAATTTTCAGATAAATAAATTAATTATAAATTTTTATACAAATCTTACAGTGTACATGTACAAGTTTACTGATTAGTATTTTCTAAATTTGAGTAAAAATAAATAAATAACCGCAATAATCAATGTATAGATTCGTATCGGGATTAATCTAATCGAATCGTGACCGATAAATCGTGATGCAAATCGAATCAGCAGGTACGAGGCAATTCACACCCCTATTAGTTAGACACACTAGACTCCCTTGTCACTATCAAGTGGTACATCCATCCATCTATTTTGTACAGCACGTATTGTGTTCAGGGTCACTGAGAAATCTGTTGCCTGTACGAGCCTGGGCTGGAAAAGTAAATCCTGGAGAGATCATCTGTCAATCACTAAAGCTCTGCGTACACTGTATGATTTGGAAGTGTTGTAGACCGCATGATGGAACGTCAAAGCTAGCGATTGAAGTAGCTGGAGTATATGGAAAGAGCTAGGGCTAAAAACGAGCTAATTGTATAATTAGATTATTTATCTAATAATCTAACACTCCTCAATTACTCCCTAGGTAATGTTATCAAGATTGAAGAGATGTTTCTGCTTTTTTAGAATTCCCAACGTAACAACACTTGTCAAACTAATTCATAGTCTTTCAACCTTCATTGCACGCGAAACTGGCCTTGGTTTCAGCAGAAAGCGGACCGGACAGCTGTTAGGAGGAGACTGTCGAGCGACACGTAGAATGAAAGGATCTGAATTCCATTTGGCCTGACCTTCTGATCAATATACTCCTTTTTAGTGCCGCCGGCCTAGAGAGAGGTGCGCTTCTTTTCCAGACTAATAAAGATGACACCAAAGCTGCTACTGCGCTGGACTGTCAATACCTTTAACACCCCCATCGATTCTCATTACAGTTAATGGTTTCTTTGCTGAGGGAGATTGCGGGGTGGGGCGAATATTCTGGTTGTGGGATTTACAGAAATGTAGGAAGACGTATTATGACCCTGATCAGGTAAAAGATGAAAGACTGGCAGTTGTTTGTGTAGATGTTAGTCGACACCCTGTAGCATTATGGGCATATATGCTAAGTTTGTAGCATTTGGCCTACAAGTACATTCAAATATACTTTAGAGTATATTCAAACGTGTATGTTGCTTTTGCGTATTTTCTTGCCAGTCAAAAGTGTTTAATCCTTTCTTTTCTTTGATCCTTCCTCGGGTCTCCTGACGACCTCACGACTCTGGCTGGAAGTGTTCGGTTTAGGTGAACGGTATGGGATTTTTTAAATAGGTTTTAGGTGAACTAATGAATACACTCACACGCACATACACATTCTCACCCAAATACAAAAAAAAAAGAGAGAGCAATGATGATGATATGTCAAATCGGTAAAATTACCGAATGAACAATACTGAGCTCTCCAGAAAAAAATAAAAAAAGTGTTTAATCCAGATTGGCAGTTCCATGCTTCCGTTTAAAACCATAAAACATACGAGGACACACACAAATAACATGCAGCATATGGCAGACAACTAGTTGGCGGACAGAGCCTAAAGTAGAAGTCTTGTATACTCAATGCTCCTACTTGTCAAACATCATATGGACTGAAATGCGGGAGAGCAGTCACAGAAGAATAGAAATCGGAAGTCTTGGTTCACAATGTTCAGGCCAGAGGCTAACCAAGACTATCATAGTTGGGGAAAAACAGGAATGAGACAGAACACTTAGAAAAAGTTCACTTTCACTTTCACTTTCCTTTGGTCCTTCCTCGGGTCTCCTGACGGCCTCACGACTCTGGCTGGAAGTGTTCGGTTTAGGTGAACGGTATGGGATTTTTTAATAGGTTTTAGGTGAACTAATGAATACACACAGACACCGAATGAACAATACTGAGCTCTACAGAAAAAAAAAAGAAGAATACTTAGAAAAAGTGATACGTTGTTTGAGACATGGTGGTTAAGTGGTGATTGAGTTTTCCTTAGACATGTCGTTACTAGAGATTCATGCAGCATTTCAAATTATGAACACCCTGTTTATTGAAGAGTGTTGGCAGTTTATGATGGTCTGACACTTTTTCTGCTGGAAAATGTCTTTAATCATACTTAGCCTTATACTTTCGGTAGCCTACAGAGTTTCATTTATTCATCCTAATTAGTGATCACCCCGGAAGGCTCTTGTCTCTTTGGGGTTATCAGATTCTTTGTGTACTCCTCTTAAGACCGTCTCCACGGAGTACTGTTCTCCGCAGCCTCTGTGTTTTTTTTTCTTTCCGCTTCACTGACATGCTCTGGGATTACAGCAACACTATCTGCTCAACATTTCAGCGAATAGAAGCAGCAATTTAGAGGCCTTCGCTGACAATAGCGAGATGGAAAAACAATGCCAGGGGGGTCATGCGGTTAGCATGTGCTTTGTACCACAAGGTGAAAATTCTAAATCTGAAAATGGGAAGATAATCTTGTAGATCATTATGTGGCTATGGGGACTTAATCATCACATTAATATTCACACTCTTATCTGCATGCTGGAAAGATGCTTGGACTACTTCAATGCTACACATTTCTATTTGACCGGAGTGTTTTTTGAAATAACCTTTAATAGAATGCCATCATTGTTAGAGCTGCCCTTGCCTCGATTGCAGCATTCACAAATAAGCGTAGTTGTATCGGAATTTGCATAACATTTCAAATTATACTGAAAAAAGGCCTTTTGATTTAGCGATTCCACAAGGGGAACGAACCCTGGAGATAGACTGGATTCATAGTGATTCGTCCGCCGACGCAAATCTTTGCTGCGCTGATCATAGGTCAGTTTTGTTTGGATCCAATGAAATTGTTTATCTTAACATACTTGAGCTCCAACGTGGGCAAAAAAAATGGTATCGCTTTCTGCATTTTTGATGACCCCGGCTTTAAGTAGTGACATTTTTCCGTCCATTTTTTTTCAACAGTTTTGAACAGCAAATTTCCACAAAATAGCAGGTATTTCACAACAGATATATGGTACCTTCCACAAAAAAAAAACATTTGTGATAACCGCTAACAAATCACCACAACGTGTAGCCAGGGTAGCACCGAGTAGTGTCATGAAAATCGGATGATGGGGTCAGTTGAACGTCACAGCCTAATGCGACTGAAATAGGCCATAAAAAAATGACCAGTTGCCATGTCAAATTGCCAAGGGTGGATTGATCAATGGCGGCCATTTGTTGTCAATATTAATCCCTGGTTGAAAAGGAGAAAACGACATATTGCCATTCCTGAAGGTTATGTTATGGGGGTTGCAGTTCCAGTTGGTGTATTTTCACATTCTTTTTTAAAAAAAAAATTTCCTGAAGAGCTCAGTATTGTTCATTCGGTAATTTTACCGATTTGACATGTCATCATCATTGCTCTCCTTTTTTTTTTGTATGTGGGTGAGAATGTGTATGTGCGTGCGAGTGTGTGTGTATTCATTAGTTCACCTAAAACCTATTAAAAAATCCCATACCGTTCACCTAAACCGAACACTTCCAGCCAGAGTCGTGAGGCCGTCAGGAGACCCGAGGAAGGACCAAAGAAAGGAAAGTGAAATCCAGCACCGACCAGACACCACCCACCAGGCCACCAACCAGAGTCCTTCACCAACCCCAGAGACATCTAAATTCCAATTTTAAATAAATAGTATTTTCACATTCCTAATGAAATCCAACTGCCCACACAAGTACCTCGCCATGCAGTTAAGGCTGGATTTCGTCGCGCAGACAAAATTCCCAAAGCAGATCCTTTGCTAAAGCGAAGGACAAGGGAAACAAACAGTTTAAGTTGTATATATTCCAACTGTTCCCAGAAGCTCCACCACTTCCCTCTCAGGCTGTTGTGGGATTCAGCAGCAGTGGTGTCCCTTTAATTGGCTGTTGCCTACAAACTAACTAAAGGGGGGAGGAGGACGTAAGCTGAATGTCAAATAGATCCCTCCAACTGGACCCGGTGCCTTCATCTGGGTGCGAGCACAAATTTATGGAACCGCGCTCATTTGAATATTCTACAGTGTATTGGCTGTTCCATCTCTTGAAACGACAACCTTTATTAGAAAGAAAGAAAAAAGCCAAATAAGCAAAAAAAGCACGTCTCTACAGAGTAGCTCATGGATGAAAGTCTTGGGGATGTACTGCTTAATCAGTGGTTTAATCAATTGGGGATTTCGCAAGATCCCCTTGTTTCCCATTTATCTTCATTTGGAAACACCTGGCAAGACATTTTAGACTATTATATGCTTTGAACTTCAGCAACATTGTTTTACCAAGTGGTGTAGAAAACGTCCATATCAGTAAGCTGTCATCAGAAGACCACTGTGAGGTGTGTAGAGAAGGTTTTGCTCCTTCTTCCCATTCACTTAATTCCGTTGTAATATGGAAAAAGGCAGACAATTCTGTGACCAGCATGACAACTCAGCATTACTAGAAAGTGGCTTGATGTTCAGTGTTTGAACCCTTCACATTGGAAACTCAGTAAAACAAGTACAGACCTACAGCATGTCAAACAATACCGTACCGTTTAGTAGAAACAAGATTTATTAGTAGGAACTGCTTGGGCAAAGTCCTTCGATGAGCTTGAGCGGGGACATGCCAAAATCTTAGGAATGATTTCCTTTCCTCAGTCTCTCCTTTGGTCTCTTGAGGTCTCCCTGATTTGTTGGAATTTAGATGTCTCTGAGGTTGGAGAAGGACTCTGGTTGGTGGCCTGGTGTCTGGTCGATGCTGGATTTCACTTTCCTTTCTTTTCTTTGGGCCTTCCTCGGGTCTCCTGACGGCCTCACAACTCTGGCTGGAAGTGTTCGGTTTAGGTGAACGGTATGGGATTTTTTAATAGGTTTTAGTTGAACTAATGAATACGCACACACTCACACCCGCACATACACATACTCACCCACATACAAAAAAAGAAAAAGGAGAGCAATGATGATGACATGTCAAATCGGTAAAATTACCGAATGAACAATACTGAGTTCTCCAGAGAAAAAAAAAAGGAGTGACTCCCATGTTGGCGCTGCCTGATGTCTGTATGTGTCGTATCAGGTGTCCACTGTCCATTAAATGTGCATAGAAGGATATCTGACATGAATCACTTGATAATACACTAGCACATGGTGGGAAGCTCTTAATTTACGTTGCAACTCTTCCAGTCGAACACAACGCTTGCGGACTTGCCGTATACTGCTGCTGCCATGGATTTAAAATCGCAGATAAGCGTGCGGACGAGAATGATGACCAGCGATACAATGGGTGAACACTGTAAACCAGGGGTATAAATCCCATTTTTGGCACGGGCCACATTCTTGGTACGGTTTCCCCACTGAGGGCCGTTATGACGCTTTAGTCATCTGATCGTAGTCTTACAATTACATACCAAATGAATGGATAATGAAGAGGGTCTTCTGCCCAGATTTAGTTATAACTGTTTTAATTGATTTATTTCCTCAGTAGAACTTTTATCTGTGGATGTGTCTTTGTGAGTGATGTCGCAATTTCTGCCAAGTATCTGTAATCAATGATGTGTTCAAAATCTTATTGTCATGACTGGGATCTCATGACTGGGATCTCCTCAATTCCACAACAATGGGCCATTGTCTATGGTTGAAGTGTCTGTAATCAATGATGTGTTTAAAGTCTGAACTCCAGGTGGGCTGTTTGGAACCGCCCTTCAAAATAGTATAAAAAGGTTGTAAGTGTCTGTAATCGACACACTAGCGAGAGAAACTGCAGCCATTTGTCTGTAAACTTGCTCGTGTCCAGAATATTCTGTAAAATAAATCCTTCGAAGGACCTGTTCACCGATCTCCAGTCTGTATTCAGAAAATCAACAATCCCTCTACCCGAACAACAACGAACACGCGGAAGACAAAGATAGTCTTCTAACAATAACTATCGTATTTTTAAGACTACAAGTCACACTTTTTGTCATAGTTTTGCTGGTCCTGCGATATACTCAGGTGCATCATTTATATATTACAATTACAGTTCAGACTGGCACCCAAAATTCCCGTTCCGTAATCATATTGATTTTAACTCATAGTTTATTTCACACTTGACGGTTGGGCACTGGACAGCAACTATTTTGACACAAGCCATTTAAAAGTAAATTGTTCATCATGTCTTTTTTTTCCTGACGTGCTTAAATCCAGCCCCAATTTTTGAGTACAGCTTTTACTGTACAAAACAACTCAGTAAGCAAAACACTCAAGAGCGGCAGAAATACTTGCAAGTGGAATGTTCATCAAGATCGCAGGTTATTACCGGGAAAAGCTATTTGACAACTGAGAGCAGGCCTGCTTATGCGATCTGTTGGGAATGGAGAGGATATTACCTTTTTTTTTTTTTGCTGTCACCCATCAAGACATTTTACAGTCCAAGACAAATTGCCGTCAATTTCTAATTCGCCGTAATAATGGAGCCATTTTCTGTCAAGTGCCGTGCGCATCATTCCGCTGCTTTTTCTACCTCCCTTTTGGTGTTTGCCAGACCTTGCACTTGATTACTGTACAAGGGGATGAAAGCTTCCTCAACATGCGCTGGAGTCGTAGTAGGTTCAATGGCTGGTGCATTAGATGTCAATTGTTTTTTTGTGGTTTGTTGGATGTTAGCAATCTTCTTTGAAACCTTTTCTGCATGTGTTGACTCCTCGTGACATCGGTCAAGGAGTTAGAACTAAAGGGAAAATGTTCCTTTTTTTTTTTTACACGTCTTGAGCACACAACTTGGAAACAGCTTTTTGGGTGTGAAAAATATCAGTCAAGATTGAGGCACAATATGATTCAGGAAATATTACAGAGCGTGCTTGGCCAATTTTCTCAAATACAACTTTTACAATTCTAGAAGACCGTGTAATTCCACCATGCGTCGACACCGACGTAAGGACTGACGGCTGAGGTGAATAACAACTTGTTCCGGCGGCATCTGAATGTGTCGTATTTGGCAGCTCGTGAGCGTTCCGTCCTCGAAGGTTGACGTGTTGAAAGCAGGGAAAATTGGCAGTCTCGAGGCTTAGATGGTAGATGGCTAAATGGCCTTGTTGGGTGCATCGCCTCAACTGTGTCCGGTAGTTTGTACTGACGGTTAAATGACTCAAGGAAGAACGACCACTGAACTAGTGAAGGATTTGTATGGAATCTCGGTGATGACAACTTGGAGAAGAAAATTAAATGGTTTAACAGTTTGTATAGATGGAGCTCTTAGGATTTATAAATCCCAATTAAACTGAACTACTTCTGAACCTGAGCAAAATTGCCATTATTCACCATCATCAATTCAAAGGTGCACATTGGTTCAACAAGGGAGCTAAGAGAGGACAGAAATATGACCATGAAGGAATCATTTTTGCTTTCAGACACGGTTGTCTGTTTTTGCCCCAATCACCACTTCTCGTCAAGTACCGGTACAATGATCGCATTTGAGAGAGTATACACTTCTCAAAAACAAATCTTACTGTCGCGCTCATTTCAACGTCAACTAGTCCATTCCATTTCCAATGTGGCTATACTCATTTTCATCTATCATCAAAGTAAAGGTAGAGCATCTATTTTTACATTTTGCGTACCATCTGAGCTGGGATAGTCGCCAATTACCTACAACCCAAAAATGGACAAAAGTTATCGGAGATGGATGGATTGATAACGCTCAGAATAATACCGTGGATATTAATTAAATAAATTGTCTATGCAGATTTTACAATGATGTCATTCTAACCCTGCAACAGATCATTTCTTTAACCATCATTTGTTTTGAAATGAGACCAAAACCACGGACCTTGGATTTTCTTCATTCTCTACTTGGTCGGCGATGTCAAGCCTATTCAGACTGACATTGGCAAAAAAAAAAAAAAAATGTTATTGTTGGGTTTACCAGGACAGATTGCCAGTTCACTGCAGGGCTAACACATTGGGAGCAAGAACAGAAGCGCCCGGCTTTTGAGGCGTGGGAAGCCAAAATGACTACTGACAGTATCTGAGTACCAGAAGTTAAAATGCAAACAATGAAATCCTCGCCATTTCTTTTCAGTCGCAGTCCTCTCTGTGGTGTCGCTAGCTAATTACAGCCACCTTCAACTCTACCACTGCCTCCAGTGTCTTGTACTTTGAAAAGAAATACTGATGATTTGATAGCGGCTTGGCTCAGAGCACCTACACGCACTCCAGCACGCCAACACGCGGGGATCGCATGTATTTGAGATTTCAGCTACTCCAACCACGAATTAGACATTATAATGGACAGTGAACTCATGTTAAATGCAAACCTATGAGAACAATCTCTTGTAATCCATCATAAATCCTGTTCGTGCAAACAAACACTTAATTTCCTGATGTTGTTTGTCATAGTCTGTCTTCACTTTTGAAATACAAGCTCCACATTTCTTCAGCTGGACAGAAACACTGAGCCTCCGCCTCTTTGGACTTACTTCAACCCTCGCTCCATATAACATAATAGCCGTACCAAAAGTGTTAGCATCTCCATTTTGTGTTGTTTTCCACTCAGTCTGCTTATATTGCTTGTTCCTAAAGTTCAAGCACTATGACGGATGTGCCAACAATGAAAAGCGATGGCGCGTAAACAATTATTCACACATTGGTTCAAATTAATCAAAGGTGTCTCACTCGACACATGATCCTTCAAGGGGAATTTCAATTTACACCCCGCTGTATATTTTTGTTGCACCCTCCGATTTTCACAAGGGTGATTTTTGCTGATAATTACACTACGACGCGCTTCGCAAAGTGACTTCATTTTTTTTTTTCTTTTATTGGATCTGTTCAATCCGGGGACAAGTTCATTCCAAAACGCCGACTTCTTCATTACTGTGTTAAACACTTTCCGAAATGAAATATCGCTGCCTCCAAATGACATTCCCGTGCCACTAATGGGGGAAATGCCATCAGCGGCTGGAGCTCTTTGAGGCTTATAATTGCACTGTAGTTTACTGTGAACTTATATTACTCCAATTCTAAACTAAATTGAATAGCACATCATGAAGTGGAACAATCTAAGAGTGAGAAGTTCTGATTCAGAAACTCTTTTCCCACAGGAAGCAGTAATAACCAGCTTTAGGTTTTGCTTTGTACACAAAACCCAGAGAAGGTACCAGATACTTGTTTGACAGTGGCAATCACTTTCAATCCAACACGGTGGGGGAAGTGACTCTTAACTGGTGTTAACTAGGTGTTAAACTTCACAACCCCAACCCACTATCTTGGCGTTCACCGTTTACGCCGGCAGTATCCGGCTCAATTTCAGTTCCCTCTGACCGGTGAAGTGCGACGAGGTTCATGAATGGTGAGCTAGTCACTTCTCTGGAGTTGGATATAAAAATAGGATCCAAAATAGATTAGCCTGTACATGTTATTTCAATTTTCTAAACTTAATTGAAACAATTGTTTTCAAAGCTTTTAATTATGCTTCAATCAATGCTTCGCTATTCAACAATGTGATCTTTATAATAAGGTCAAGTTCATTGTTATTTTTTTATGCTGTTGTCTTTTTTTTATTTATTAATAAAGCATTTGGTCTTACCTTTATATTTCATATACTGGTATTATGAAAGCCCCGAGTCTTTATTTTAACGATGAATGATAAATGCGTTATTGAGTTGCATTGTTCCTCACCAGTGCACGTTAATGCAATAAGTCCCTGCAAATAATATTGCAGACTCCTGTTACACATAGCAAAGAAAAGAAAAGAAGACGATTGACACCCTTCCAAACCTTAAATATACTCAAACAAATACTCCGAAAGCAGTTAGATTTGATTTCAATGCATCAAATGAAAATATGTGAATCGTGAATTACTGCACATACTAATTATTTCAACTGTCACGTAAAAACAAGTTAACCGCTCTTAATAGTCCAAAAAATTTAAAATCAAGAACTTTGCAACTTTAATATCGTCACCCTCGTAGCCACTTCAGACCTGCATTTTTTCTGCTGGGCAAAATGCATTTATTTTTGCTCAATTTGACTCACATAAGAACAACATGGAAATGTTTTTGGGGGGCTATCTCATGTTTGTATTTGTTAAAGTGGACGCCAGGATAATATGGCTGTTAACCTATATGCTTATATGCAACATGTTTAACATGAACATCATGCAAATCAACTTGCAATTGTGATTGGTTATGTAAGATCCAATCATAAACCAGAAGTGTTGACATCATCCAAATTATGCGTTTGATTGGTTTAGACATGCAAATATGTTGAAGGGGTTAAAATAATTGCCAAAGTCATTTTTGGGGATTATTTTTTTTTTTGCCTAAATCATCTCCTCATGATGCAAATGGTTACATTTTTTGTGTTTCCTGAGAAAATGACATAGGCAGTTCTTTTAACTCTTTGACTGCCAAGCGTTTTCAGAAAAGGGATGCTGTGGGTGCCAGCTGATTTAAGCATTTTGACTGATCTTTCAAGGTGCACAGAAAATGTTGTGTTTGGACTATGGAAACACACATACTACCAAATGAAAGATTGAACTATCATCTTTCATCAGAAAAAAAAGTTGGTTTCTACCTTATTCCGTTTTTCAGTAATCAACAATAGAAAATGGTTAGTTTATACTAAGTCATTATACTAACTAGATCTGCTTGATACTTTCAGCACAGCTGGCTAAGTTTTTCCTCCACCCGTTTCCCCAAAAAAACAACAAAAACATAGTGAACGTCTTTTAACGTCTTTGGCAGCCCTCCTTAGGATTTTACTAAACGTTATTAAACGTTTTTGGCAGTCAAAGAGTTAAGAAGATGATGATATGAGTCTTACAGCCCAGTGAGTCTGCTTTACCTATTCCTGTTTTTTGGAATTAGTGTTTCAAAAAAAACAAAGAAAAAGCAAAACATACACCGAATGAATGCTTTGGCGCCCTAAACTCAAGAAATTCCAGATAAGCATTTCAAGTGTCCAGCAATTGTACATGAAGGAAATGACACGTCATGCCTATCCCCATCATGTTGCCTGCTGATGTCATGAACCTGCAATATCAACATATGACACAAGTTCCATTCGGATTAACATATCAACTTCAACACACCCGCAGCACGCGCTCCCAACAGCACTGCCGTCCAGCCGGTGCTGCATTGCAGTAGTGAGGCCACCGTGTTATTGTCGGCGCTCGGTTCACTTGCATTTAGCAGGTCAACATTAATTTGAAATGTTAGCCGCACATGCAGTGAATGTTCCAATGCGGAGCTGGTGGAGCCTGTCATTAGTTCTCTCCCGTGGGAGAGTCTGAAAATGACTTGCTGTCTTCACCATGGGAACATCACGTCGCTGTCTTTTCTCCAAACTCTCTGGCGCTCTGCTGGCTTCTGGGCTGCCCCTGTATTAATTATTGTCCGTGATATAAATAGGCTGACAAGTCTGGCAGTGCTAGGTGGTCTAATGGGCCTGTCCGGTGTCCTCCTGTCCTCTATGTATGGCGTCTGTTTGTCCTCACATTAACATTGACCTCAGCAGATGGGCATGCGATTTGGCAACGCTTGTATATTGATGCAAAGGTGGCGTTGTTTTACTAAACCTCTTTTAATCCTAACGAGCTGATGACAAGAGTTCATATATATACATCAACACACATCTATGATTATTGTTCACCTTACACCTTTTGTTGATACGACGTAAAAAGTACAGTCAGATGCCACAAAAGTGGCATAGTTTGGAGTTCAACTTTAAATTTCTGGAAAAACATAAATGCCTCTGGAAACACAAAAATCAGGGTTTTTCCTGGCTGAAATTGAGACCGAGCTGGTCCGGTCTGAAAATACACAGCAAGTAAATATAACAAAAACATGCATGTGTGTGCAGTTAAATAGCAAAGTTTTCTTTTCTTTGGTCCTTCCTCGGGTCTCCTGACGGCCTCACGACTCTGGCTGGAAGTGTTCGGTTTAGGTGAACGGTATGGGATTTTTTAAATAGGTGTTAGGTGAACTAATGAAAACACACTCACACGCACGCACACACGCACGTACACATACTCACCCACATACAAAAAAAAAAAAAAAAAAGAGAGCAATGATGATGACATGTCAAATCGGTAAAATTACCGAATGAACAATACTGAGCTCTCCAGAAAAAAAGAAAAAAAAATAGAAAAAAAAATACCAAAGTTAACCAACCTTAACTTTGCTAGCAAAGTTAACCAACCTTAATTTTGCTAGCAAAGTTAACCAACCTTAACTTTGCTAGCAAAGTTAACCAACCTTAACTTTTCTAAATGTGGTCGTTATGATAGTTGAACATTGGCTGAGCCATTTTCCTGTTTCACAGCCAGAACCTATTTTTCAATTTGGCAAAATGTCCTCTTGGACTGCTTGTCTCATGCTATGTGCTCCCTAAAAATTTAAAACAAAAAGCACGTTTTAAACAGCCATTATATTTTTTTAGTATTACTTGTAGAGTAACTCCCTTCTTTTATGGATTGTTCCTTTTTTTTCATTTGTAAAGCACTTTGGGTTGTTTCTTTACATTATAAGGTGCTCTATGAATAAAGTTGACTTGACTTTTATTTTGCTGACTTATTTACCAGCCACTTTTATTTTGCTGACTCATTACTAGCCATCACCTCGTAAAGTCATGTTAAAATCGCATTAGTTGTGTTATTTGGTTGGCCATTTGCGGCTCTTCTTCTCCGAAGGATTTAAGCGCGACTTCTGACTGTTTCTGATTCAGCGCCACCTGTTAGCATAATACTGTAATTCTAGTTAAAAATAATACCAAACTTAGTTCAATGATCCTTGGCTTCACAAGACATAATATAAATGATTTATCCCCCACACCAATCTTAAGCTAACTTTATACAGTAACAGCAGGTAGCGGAAAGCATAACGGCTAATTAGTAGGTGACAGTATCACTGTGCAAAGGCATTTCTGTAACCTCTCTGTGTGTCTGTGAGGTTAACTCTTTGACTGCCAAGCGTTTTCATAAAAGGGATGCTGTTGGTGCCAGCTGATTTAAGCATTTTGACTCATCTTTCAAGGTCCACAGAAAATGTTGTGTTTGGACTATGGAAACACACATACTACCAAATGAAAGATTGAACTATCATCTTTCATCAGAAAAAAAAGTTAGTTTCTACCTTATTCCGTTTTTTAGTAATCAACAATAGAAAATGGTTAGTTCATACTAAGTCATTATACTAACTAGATCTGCTTGATACTTTCAGCACAGCTGGCTAAGGCTTTCCTCCACCCGTTTCCCCAAAAAAACAAAAAAAACATAGTGAACGCCTTTTAACGTCTTTGGCAGTCCTCCTTAGGATTTTACTAAACGTTATTAAACGTTTTTGGCAGTCAAAGAGTTAAGTACTGCGGTTTTACTATTCACCGTTATACCATTTTTAACTTCAACAGTCAAGAATGTTAACGTGACTTGACTGTACTGTATCGTTAATAAAGGTTTTTGATTGGTTCCTCAGCGGTGAGTCAATCTACATTAGTCTGTCCATCCTACTCATTTTTAAAGAGTGAGGCGGTGCATTTAATAATGAGTCTTTATATCCAATTCCTCGCCCACCCAGAAAAGCATAATATATGTCTGTTGATTATTCAAACCCCTACCCACCCCACCCCATCCCCCCAATGATGGTTATGGAGCAGCTGTTATCATTACTGTCTGCCTTAGCTTTTATTATAGCACAAAACCACTCATTTTAATGGCGATAATATGATAAAGTGGTTCAATTCTTTAGCAAAACAACATATTATTTATGAGTGTTTGAATAAGTTTGTAGCCGCATCTCTTTCATTGTGTACATTCATCCAACCTTGTCCTCAACCTGCCATGTCTATGCAACAATTTCTTGTAGCAAAAAAAAATAAATAAAGAAAAAAAAATGAAGCCACTGGAAATTACGGGTATAACCCTGGGAGGTTTATCTGGCTTGGCAGGCCTGGGCTCCATCACCATGCTAATAGAGACTGCAGCTCGTAGCAGATAAGACCCCCCCGAGACAAAGAAGCACCACACCTCGCCACTGCTCACAACAAATGAGAAAGGACAAATAACATTTGACAGTTTGCCCCAGTTTAAGTTTACCTTTTGCCCTGGACTTATAGTCTGTGCGAGTATCAGGGGTACATCTTAGGAGCATCGAACAATGGGAGGATAAGAAGAACTCAATTTATTGAGGTCCTTTATATACACTCTGTTTGTAGTTAAAGTGGAAGTCAATCTTAAACATTTCTTGACAATATGTTATATGTGACCTCACTAGTCTAAACATGACATTCTGATTAATATTACATTTGTGGCATACGAGTTATGAAGCCAAATCCAGCCGTTTTTATCCATCTCAGGGGGCGGCCATTTTGCCACTTGCTGTCGACCGAAGATGACATTACAGTTGCTACGACCAATCACAGCTCACCTGTTTTCTGAAGCTGAGCTGTGATTGGTTGTTACCTGAGACCTGAGCAACTGTGATGTCATTTTCACGCAACAGCAAGTGGCAAAATGGCCGCCTTCTGATATTGATAAAAATGGCTGGATTTTGCTGCTTAACTCATATTTATATACACTCTGTTTGTAGTTAAAGTGGAAGTCAACCTTAAACATTTCTTGACAATATGTTATATGTGACCTCACTAGTCTAAACATGACATTCTGATTAATATTACATTTGTGGCATACGAGTTATGAAGCCAAATCCAGCCGTTTTTATCCATCTCAGGGGGCGGCCATTTTGCCACTTGCTGTCGACCGAAGATGACATTACAGTTGCTACGACCAATCACAGCTCACCTGTTTTCTGAAGCTGAGCTGTGATTGGTTGTTACCTGAGACCTGAGCAACTGTGATGTCATTTTCACGCAACAGCAAGTGGCAAAATGGCCGCCTTCTGATATTGATAAAAATGGCTGGATTTTGCTGCTTAACTCATATTTATATACACTCTGTTTGTAGTTAAAGTGGAAGTCAACCTTAAACATTTCTTGACAATATGTTATATGTGACCTCACTAGTCTAAACATGACATTCTGATTAATATTACATTTGTGGCATACGAGTTATGAAGCCAAATCCAGCCGTTTTTATCCATCTCAGGGGGCGGCCATTTTGTCACTTGCTGTCGACCGAAGATGACATTACAGTTGCTACGACCAATCACAGCTCACCTGTTTACTAAAGCTGAGCTGTGATTGGTTGTTACCTGAGACCTGAGCAACTGTGATGTCATTTTCACGCAACAGCAAGTGGCAAAATGGCCGCCTTCTGATCTTGATAAAAATGGCTGGATTTTGCTGCTTAACTCATATTCCACTAACAAAATATGAACCAGAATATTGTATTTAGACTAGTGGGGGCTGCATAGAACACACTGTTGTCCAAAAATATTTTTGGGGTTGACCTTCCTCATTAATTGTTTGAGTCAAACTGAGATATGGCGAAGTATTGCAAGATTTCAAAGTGTCTCGCAATATGCTGACATCAACATGGATGATTACATGTGACTTCAGTAGCTTATTTTTCCCAGAAAATTAAGTTGGCTTTCCGAAATGTACGACCTTCAAATAATGCCTACAATAATAGCAAGCTATTGGCTATCCACGGCAGGCATACTTGGATCACACAGTCTTTGAAGATGAGTCATCCAGGCCGTCGCCTGGAATATAAAGTTAAGATTTATTCATTTAATCTCAGGTAGGATCAGTAATAATGTATATTTAACGCAGGAGGGGACTAGAGTGGAAGTGGAGAGGCATCCTTTTTTGTAGCAAATAATGATTTATAGAGCTGGTCCCAGGCTGAATGCTTATCTGTCCAAATGGACTGGGCTCAGCCATCTTCAGTAGTTCTTAGTCTCTCTAGTATCTGAATTGCTCAATAGATCACCAGTGCATAAGCATTAAATGAACAGGCCATTTGTGTTTAGACTGCAAGTGACAAATACCATTACAGAAAAAAAAGAAAAGGTAAGGGAAGCACTTAACTGTATCTGTTTGTTTTGTTTTTTATGTTTTTTTTTTTTTTTTTTTTTATGTTGTAGTGTTTGTGCTTGTCTTGCAATAAATTAACTTTGTCACAGTGGCCTGAGATAATAGCAAGAGGGAATTGCTGAGCCTGATGCTGTACTCTGGGAGCAGGACAAGTCATTTCGCTCCAGCACACCACTTAATAGCTCTGGCTGATGCAGACAAGAGTTTGAAAATCCATGCGTCAATTGTGCTGGAAGTACAGAAGTCTTTTTAGTGACTGCGGGACAAGGAAGCTGATGCACTGCCAAGCTCAATTGGCAAAGCCCTTTTTAAAAGCAAGTCAAATTTGGAGTTTGGCCCGAAAAATTCTTAAACAGTATGCTGGAAAATTGGACCGCCAACTTATCGGAGTAGTGAGGACCTCACTTGAACCTCATTGCAGTTCATGCCGAGGGACTTAACTTTGTTAAGGTGGCTTTGAAAAGATGAATGTCCACTGCAAGTTACCGTGACGTAAACATGCATTTGAGCAGAAATTTAAACTTTCTATTTCTCCTGCCATTTCAATGGAAATGATTTAGGACTGTCAATTAGCGCCAGCTTTGAGTAGCTTAGCTTGGCTATGATGCCAATGGTGTTTTTCTACATGTCTTCTGCGATTGTTATGCCCCACCTTTCGCCCCCAAGTCAGCTGGATGGGACTCCAGAGATGGATTTTCAGTATTAACAAAATAATGAGTCGTCCCCCGTACCATTTTTTTTCCCCTCGAAATTTTATCGGCACTCTTTTGCGGGCAGATAGATTTTTACTTCTAAGCAGCTCATAGGGCTTATCAGGGTCGAAGTGAAATGAGGTAATTAGCTGAAGTCTTAGGATTCTGCTTTGAAGACACTCGAGTTTTTATCGCAGGGCTTGAACTCTGGTCAGGTCTTGGAGAGGTCACGTTGGATTGTCTGAATCATACCCGCTCGAAACATGAGAATGTTCCAGTTGATGACAATCATGTTTCAGACTTCCATTTTGGATGGCTGGCCGGGGTTGTCTTGAAGTAGCGGTACTTCATTTATGCGTGTTGTGCTCTTCCACCTGACTTAAAGTACATGTGACAGCAAGAACTGAGGCCAATCTACAGCCATTTATTTTGATTTTACACTACAATCAAAGAGTTGCCCCTAATTTAAAAGGTATTAATGGAAATTAATAGATATAATAGGTTTGACTTTTATAAGACGGAGGAGGCTGATGCTAATTATAATCACCTTTCACTCAGACCTCTTTGTCTTACTTTGCTTAATGAATATTATACGCGTTAATGGCAGACACTTGATTTTAATACACTCTATAATAACATCATTATCACCCAACTAGTCCATACAGATAGCCATATGAAAGTCATTTTTAAGCAATGCCCTTTCTCTTTCTCTCTCTCCGTAAAAAAAGGAATTTATTCTGCTATTTCTTCAATTACAGAATTAGTGCGACATCCACAATATGTCAATCATCAGTATGTGACCTGGCATTTGTTTGGTTAGCTACTAGCTACACCCCACTGCGTAAATAGCAAATCTTTTCAGTACAGGACTTCACTGTACGTATTACGTAAACAACAACCGCCGACAGTTTTGAAGCCACTCTACATTGTCGTTTGTATTGTTTGTATTGTGTTTTGACGGTGGAGTATAACTGCAACTTGACCTGCTAAAGCATAGCAACAGAGTAAGCTAACATTAGCGCGTGTATTCAATTCGGTCATTTTTAGCTAAATGTGTTCAATTGTTATGATGACAAATCTGGAACTAACTAAACCCGATAGTAAAAAAATAGTAATTTTGGTTGAAAAGCTTCGAAGCAAGTATAGCCGATTAGATACTCTGAAGTGGGAAAGTGACGTTAGCATTTGTTTGTACCCCAATAAAAGTCACAAACATGTATTGTGTAATACAGACGCTCCCCACCTTACGAACGGGTTACGTTCCGGACGATCGTTCGTAAGGTGAATTTGTTCGTAAGTTGCTTCAGTGCTATATTTTGTATTATAATTTATGTTTAAAGCCTATATAAGTATATTGAAGGTTTATATAAGTATGTTTAAGGCTTGTACAAGTAACCTGCATTGGTTTGTACTGAAAAAAACTTTTAATAAAATGGAGAGAATACGTACAGTACTGTACTGTACTACGTATGTTAGAGAGAGAGAGCGAAAGACACACACAGTATGTACATGTACGTAATAAGATAAATAAAATGAAGTTTAACTTACTTTTGGAAGATGTACTCGATGCTTAAGTAGATGATGGAGGATTTTATATCATGAGAGATTCTTCGTCGTCGCTGGAATCGGCTTCAAAAGTTATTTCCTGCTTCATGGGGACCGGCGTTTTCTTCCTCCTCCTCCTCGCCACGTTGCTCAGCCTCCAATGAGCTCTCACAGCGCCAATCGTCGGTATTAGCGGCGGAAAGAAGCACTACGCGCAATACAAAATCTAACTTACAGCATCTCTTTCCAAACATTTTTCGACATACTGTACGCGCAGAAATGTTCGTATGTACCGTTGTTCGTAACTCGAATGTTCGTAAGTAGGGGAGCGTCTGTATATGCATTGTATGCCTACATTTACTGTAAACACTTTGTGTTAGCCATTATTACAGTTGCATCAAAAACTGTGGACCTTCTGAAAAGTTTTTTTTCCCCATTACAATCTTATTTCAAGATAAAAAATGGTACTGTCCTCTAGCTATGTAAAATTGTTTTTGTGCTCAGCGTTTTTCAGCTGTGCTTACACGATGGAAGATGCACTCTTTGCCCCCGCTCGGCCCCTCTGGCCCCCGTGTCCTTAATATGATATATTTTGAGTAACATCGTTTGTGACATGCTGCTTTCCAGTTGCTTGATTTACAATATCCGCTACTCCGAAATGGAGTAAAAAAAAAAAGAGAAAATCTTGGTTCTGGTCATAAAAACTGTTTGTTGATCAGCGCACTGTGTTGAATGCAAGGATGTGGACATTTGTGACGAACAATCCTATGAGCTAATCTTGAAGAAATGCACCGAGCAGGCACATGACTGCCACTACTTTTAGCTTTATGTACTGCAATACAGATGCTCTTTACTGCACTGTTTCGAGTATACAGTTACAATACAGACCTAGCTGGACAAGTTGGTCTGATTTAGTCTTTTTATAACAGCAGCTGGATTTTAAATAAGATATTAGAGATGTGCAGTCTTAGCTTTAATTTAAGAGGTTTCACAATATATGGCATTTGTCAGGCAGTATTGCAGTCTTGTAGTTTGTGGGTCTTGCTGCCATCTGTTTTGATTGAAGTAACTGGAAAAAACATGTTAATAATTCTGGATCGAACTACTCTTTTATTGTACTGTATTAAATTGGCAGATTTCTGTTTTGGAAATTGTAATGATGGCAAAAACCTACTTGCGTATGTCTTCAATCCATGAAGGGTTATGTAAAAACTGTAAAAAATGTATAGCCACATTAAAATCAGCCTGTGTTCAAAATGCATAAGAAGAAATATGATACAGAAGCAAGCAACGTACTTGTCATGCATCCATACGGGGAATACGGTTGCGCAAGCACCGCAAGCTTTCTTTTCTTTGGCCCCGTGTGGGAGATAAGGCCCTTTATCACAGAGATAAGTATGCAGGCTAAGGGAGCGCTTCTTTGAAAAAAAAAAAAAGGTATACAAGAGCTGCCTCTTAAGTCGCAATGACTTCTTGTGAAGTTGCTATGATTAATCCAACGCCGCACTGTTTCTGGAGTTCTGTGCTTCCCGCTGCGGAGACAGAAAGATGAACGGGCCTACTGGGGCTACTGTGCTGGACTATCGTACTCCTCCATCACTATAGGGGCCGCTTGACTGTGACAAGCCTCGTCGAACAGAGGGAGTGCTCCTCTGATCACAGCAAGACGTGGGTGTCTGGTCGCATTCCATTCATCAAGATGAATAATACGCTCAAATGTTTGCGGCAAATACACACAAATATACATAGAAAACCAAATGAGGTGAGGTTGGTGTGACTGTACAAGAAACAAGACATCTATAGTAGTGAACAGTCATCAATAGCGTGCACACAGTAAAAGAAAACAAACCAAACAATCAGCTTAAGTCATTTTGTGAAAGTTTCTCCGTTTTTTTCCCCCTTCATTTGAGTCTGACATACTGCTAAGTAGGTACATTCATTTAAAAGCCTCATTTACTTCAAGACACAGTTGTTTAGGGCTGTAACTGATTATTTTAATGATTAATAGGACTGGGCAATCAATCGAATGAATTAGATACATCATCATTTAAAAAAAAGAATTTTTGAGTTGTAAATTAGCGCAAGTGACAGAATGCTGGATGGGTAGTTCACAAGAAAGACACGTTTGTTTACAATTAGGGCCCGACCGATTAATCGGCCGAATATCGGCCCTCAAACATGGGCCAATTAGGTCCAATTAGACGATTATTTTCACATTAAAACGTTATCGAAGGAAACCGACGTTTCCGACGCTGTGAAAGTACCCTGAATGCACCATTTTGCTTGCGTAGCATATCACCTAGCAAGTGTGTATCATATGTTGTTCTGGTTATTCTGTTGTCCATAAACGCCCTTTAAGCTGTTTAAAAAAAAAGAGTTTGAGTTAACTGTATAACTAAACACATGACGATAAGAATTACATCCACTGTATATTTAAATACAAAACATGCTTCGTTTTGAAAACATCGCTAGCCTAGCGCTAATGCTAAAAGCGAAGGGAGGATCCCATTCAAATGCTAAGAGGAAGTTAGCATCGACGTCCTTTAACCTGTTTAATGAAAACGGCAGTTGGAGTTAACTGTAAAACTAAACACATGACGATAAGAATTACATCCACTGTATATTTAAATACAAAACATGCTTTTTTTCCCCTTTTTTTTTTTAAACATCGCAAGCCTAGTGCTAATGGTAAAAGCAAAGGGATAATCCTATTCAAATGCTAAAAGGAAGTTAGCATCGACTTCGGTTTTGTTCAGTTGCTATTATTTTACTTTATTCTATTCTTATTTCACTTTCTTATTGTTTTATTTTGTCATTGTCCTTTCAAGTATTTTCTCAAAATTCAAGGACGGATTTTTTTTTGTCTTAACAAACATTTCCACATGACATGGCACGAAGTACAATCCTCGAGGTCCAAGGTTAGCCCAGTAAGTCCCAAGACTTATGAAAATAACCCAAGATAAGAAAAATATATAAAAGAAAAGGTAAATGCTTTACAGCAGTTGTAATGTAAACAAGTAAGAATGGCTTTATTAGTAACACATAAATCTATACAATAACCTTGTATACTTCATGAAATTTGTTGATAAGGTCACACTTGTCAACTTTTCGTTCAAAGCAGAGAATCTTAATAGCGAAAGTTTGTGCTTAAGTGACAACCATTGAAAAGGAATTTAGGGGGAGTTATTTTATGCATTACAGTATATATATTTTTAAATAATCAGCCTCAAAAAAATGCATATCGGTCAATCCCTATTTACAATAGCTACCAACTACCTAATAGTGGCATTTAAGTACAAACTATTAATTTTAAGTTTGCTTGTTTTTAGTCACTTTCAGACACATTATTACAACAGATTACATCGATCACATCATTTGCAACATTGACATCCGAAAGAAAGCCTGACAGGTAGAAGCCATGGCTTATTAGTAACCCATCCCCATCCCCATCGATTCTTACTAAACGCATCAGTCATATAAATTGATTCGATTATGATAGTCATTGATTCATATCGTTATCCATCGATCCCAGACTTATGTCTGCACACTCAGTTCATCTTGAGTGAATATCCGTGTGTAAGTTGCGGCCGGTCGCAGTCATTTGGAATTGGTAAATCGGTCCCCAGAGGCCACCAACAACCCCCCACCCCCCACCCCCCCAGGCGAGCAGCCACAACGTCCACCAGTTGCGTCTTTGCTGACCTTGGATCAGGTTTCACCCATGATGTGGTATCCAGAAGGGTAGATCGGCTTGCATTCTGACCATTGCGTCACTCCATTCTGGTCAGCTCAGCCAGCACTTTTGCCAGCATCCGATGATGCTTAACATGCTTCATACCCGATACAGATCTTGATACTCCTGAGCGCTCACCCAGGCCATGTGGGATTTTATTTTTTGGCCGTATCGCCCAGCCCTAATGATCAATCCATCTATTGATTTATTTATTTTTTTCAATGAATGGGGGGTTAAACATTTTGATTTCCATCCTTTTACAGTATTTAAAAAAAGAAGACATTATTTCAAATTGACAGTACAGAAAATGCACAAACAAACATGGATTATGATTTAGTTAGTGTTTTGGTTCATGACATTTCAGAAAAGGTCTTGTTTTGATTCAACACAAACATAATCAGTCAGCTTTCATTGAAGGCTAAAGAAATCAAAGCGATATTTTTACACTAACTGTATTTGGATGACCGCAAAAAACAACAAATCGGTGAGATTTTCATTTTCAGATAATTTCCCTCCAAAAATAAGCAAATAAGCGAATGCCCGACTGATCACGTTCATTCATGAGTGGCAGAACTGTAACTTGGCAACAAGGTCGACTTTATCTAATTGTTAACCCAGCAGAATATTAAAAATATGCTTTTGGTTAAGAGATGAAGCAATGTGCAAATGACGTCTTCAGGGATCAGCTGAAAATTTTCCAGAAGCGTAAAGAACCTCCCAGTCATTGCGTTACCAGCTGTGGGGCCGCTATGAGCGTAGCTGGGCGATATCCGGGGATAAGTGCGACCTTCTTAGTGGCCCGAGAACTGTGTCTGCATGGTGTGACTGATGCAGATTATCATAGCCGGGAGAAAAGCAATTACTGCGGTCATCATGTCACCCTTCAGAGGCCCTCTTGGTGGAATGAAACGCATTACAGTATTCTTGCGCCAGCGTTTTTGTGTTTTCCCTTCGCTGATCTCCCCGGTTGGAGTGGTAATAGCGCGCCGATGGGACCCTCGGAGGGTCGTGCTTCACGGAGGAGTCAAGGAATTACATCCTCTTTTTGTCTTCTGTAGCTAGTCAAGACAAAGCCCCTTTTATTGTGACACTCGAGCGCGTCCTTGGATGACTGCAGAGCGAACACAACACGCTGCCTCGCAGAGTTGTGATGTACGAGAATATCTTTTTTTGGTCTTTTATGAAGCCGACAAACGGCAGCTCATCAGAAGTTTTCTTTTCTTTTCAGAAACATTCCAGAGAAGCTGAAATCAAACGAGACAACTGTGGCCCGGGCATGTACAACGACTACAGAGCGAGCAGAGTCACAAGTAAGAGGCCACGGTGCGTGTTTGTTCTCAGGGTTGGTTATGCATGAAAACTGCAGCTTTTTTTTCCGGGGGCAGCGGGGGTGCCGTGTTGACATAGTGGGGGGTGCTGAGGTAAAACACACAATGCTGCTCTGGTTTGAAGCTGCCGTTACCAAACTTTGCTAAAAGTTCAAATTAAAATATCTTCACTAAAAAGTTTTAATATCGCCTATGCCCAATGAAAAGCATCAATTCCCCAGTTATTTTGAGATGTTCTTACTTTGGGGGTCTTTTTGTTTTCTTCACAATTTACAACAGTTCCCAGGTTTCTCAATTAAAGGTCTCTGACTTTCTTTGGTAAAAAATCACAGCAGAATAAAGAATTACAGAACACTTAACTCGTTTGCTCCCAAAAGCTTATAAATACATTCTATTTTAAATATTACAATGTTCCCAAAGACGTATTTATACATTTTTATTTATTTATTTATTTATTTTTTTTATAATAGAGCAAACCGAAAGCCTCTGAACTGAAGAGAATGGTTGAGGCAATGGTAGTTATTACAAAAATGACCAGCAGGTGGCAGCAGAGTATAAGAGATCAACAAGGGCCATGTTGCAAAAATCTCTTTCCCCAGTGTTTTGAACAGATTTGTGAATAATGATGAAATTTAGCTATATTCTAATGCTAATTGCTGCAAAACGGAAACAGATAAAAATATACTTTTTTCCCCTGATGAAATAAGAAACTCCAATCTTTTTTTTTTTTGGTAGGTTCCAAGTTTTTATAGCAATAGAACACAATGTTCTGTGGGCCCTGCAAATCCAGTAAACCGTCCGGGAGCGAAGGGGGTTGCTTCAGTTAAAATGGCTGGGGGTGAATGAGTTAATATCCCACTTGTCACACAATCACGCCCTTTGGGGGTCAGTTGGGGTTGGCGTCTCTCAACGTAGCAGCCCAGTCGCTATATTTAGCGACTTTTCCGACTACCCTCAAGGCTATTTTTCAAAGAAATGCAATGAGCAAAAAATATCCAGCGACATTTTGGGGGTGTTATTTGATTCCCTAAGGCTCCCTCCAGAGAAGGAGATGTTCACCCCTCCGCGTCCAGACAGCTAAAGAATGGTGCTCGTGCAAAGCCATTTTAGAAAAGGTCAGATCAAGTATTTACTTGGGTGTTGAATTTCATACTGTATGAGTTGTTAGGAACTCCAGAGACCCAATTAAATTAATTAAAAAGTCAGTTTTCAGTAAAATGTCCTTTTTAAATTTACAGAACTTGGACTTGAATGTTTTTAATTGGACAGAGATTTAAATTCTCACATCTTCTACAAAAGCAATGTCTATTAATGTGATTCATGTGATTGCCAGTGTACATTTATACTAAATTTGATTAAATCACATTGTTGCTATATGATGAAAACGTACACTCCATATTCTGATTGTACTACTGCATGTCGGTTGGTTGTTAAATAACCTATGCTAGTAAGTTCATCCTTTTTTTCTAGCGCTCTTTTTTTCATACACACTTTCTATGAACAAAAAACAGCTAAAGCCAATATGCTTGATCATGACAAGTTTGTATATTAGGGCTAGGACGATCCACGTGTCACGATCCAATCCGGATTCCCGATACCTTGGTGGCGATCCGATACGTATTGCGCAATTTTTTTATTTTTTTTGGGGCCTTTTTTTGGGAGGGGGGGGGGGGTTGTCATTAAATATTAAAGTTATTAACCTTAAAATGTGTATTTAAAAAAGGGATCATTCTGCCAGGATGGCCCATTTTTCACTCATAAACTCATTGTTTGTTTTTTAATCAGGAAAGTGATATTAGACTAAAAACCGTTGGGTCAAAAATAACGCAATTATGGGTCAAAAATGGACCTATCCTCTACTTGGGTCAATTTGACTCAACTTTGAGTCAAGAAAGGGGTCTTTTAGTGTAAAACAACTCATAAATTTTGGTCATATGCTTTACTTGGGTCGAAAAATGTGGTCATTTTATATAAAACTCCCCAGAAAGTTAGATCAAATTAACCCATAAAGTGGATTGGTCCATTTTTTTATCCATAATTGGGTTACTTTTGACCCAACTCTTTTCAGAGTGTAGAATGCATTCTCAATTTCATCGATCCGTTTTGGAAATTCACGGGGGAAAAAAACAATGTGAATGACACATTGATCACCGACATTTGGAACGCACCTGTCTTGTTCTGAGCGTCACTTTCCCATCGATTGAGAGCGGGGCACCCCGCCGTTATTACACAATCGGCCAATAGGTGGCAGCAGAGCAAAAGGGATAAACCAGGGCCATGTTGCAAAAAAACTTAATTACTCACAATTCTAAATAGATTTGTGAATAATAATGAAACTTAGCTCAAGTCTAATGCTAATTGCTGCAAAATGGAAACAGATAGAAATATACTTCATGAAAGAAGAGACTTTATCTTTTGGTAGGTTCCATGTTTTTATAGCAATAGAACACAATATTCTGTGGGCCTTGCAAAATCAGTCAAAATCCAGCAAAACAGCCGGGAGTGAAGGGGGTTGCTTCTAGTAAGTATCGCGATATATTGCCAAACGATATTTTGTCCCAGCCCTACTGTATCTATCCATTTGTCGTTGGATGTTTACATATCGTAGCTGTCAATTGCAAAGTTAGTATCCATAAATTAGCCCAAAACCATTCCAATTGCAAGAAGAAAGAAAAAACTAAATTGGATATTGTGCTTTGTTTGGTTCCCATTTCCAATGTTGAAGTTGAGGAGCTCCATTCTTCATCTTTTTTTCCAAGGAACTTAATTGAAGTGAGTTGAGGAGCTTTGTATGGAATGTATGCCACGGAGGAGGCGGGACTTCCGACTTCCTGGTTTCCACACATCAGCTTTGTTTCCGTTTCCTGTTTGCGACGTGTGGGCCGCGTCCCAGTTCTAGCGCTTCCGCCTTTGTGCCCCTCGGTCGCGCGTTCCCATCGACGGGTGCGAGTGTGTAGTGTGTCTGTCTCAGTTGTCCGAAGCATTCCAGAGAGTTGAGACACGGTTGGGGGGCGCAGGGGTGGGGGTGCGAATGTTTGAACGCGGCCATCAGTGGCCGGAAATGACGCTGATGTATGAAACCCGGAAGTCGATACATACAGCAGAGTAAGAATTGATTTATTTTTCACTGCTCTGTATTAAATATAAAATACTGAATCATTTGAGTGCATATGGGATTTAGTATAGTGTTCACGTGATCCTCTTCAAAAAAAAAAAAAAGATAATGTAGTGCTTTGTTTTCCAGGAAAAGAGAGGAAACTGCTCTCCGAAACTGTTGACAGATTCAAAAAAATGAGTAGGGAAGCTTTAAAGGCGCCCTTTTTGTTGGTCATTGCTAGATGACTGTGTCCTCTCCCATTACTCTTACGCAGCACAATATGGTGGCGATAATGAGCGCTCAGTCTGACGCTTGGCCTTTCCTCCTCTCCTCCTCCCTGCTAGTCTGCTCGGCTCGCTCTCTTGTAGCCTCCTGCTTTCTTCTCGCTTTGATGCCGCACACTTTTCTCCGCTGTTTGCCTTCACCGGGTCAGGTTTAATTAGCCGCCTGTCAGTTTTCTCTCCTCTTCTGGTGAAGGCTGAGGATTTATATTCATTTCAGGTCAGTGTGCGTAAAGCTATTGAGTGTCTGTCTTTATAAATTATTCCTTGAATTTAGACAATTGTTTGCACTACAAGCCCGTTTTGTAAGGATTAAGTTTGTCATTAGTGATGCATTCATTGAACATTTGACTCCGTATCCGGGATCCATGAACATTTTCAAGTTTAAAAATAGTTTTAAATGCGTGGTATAGAGTAATGCTTGCTCAGCAAGAAAAGTAAAATGAATAATCAATTAATCTATCTATTAGAGATGAGAATTGTTCTGAATGCTGTTAACTCCTGGTTACATGCCAGTGTCATATTAATTATGTTGTCCCCAAAAAGTTTTTCCACAGCTCATTTGCTTCAACACGTGATCAATTAATTGATTGTAATGCCCATTCCAAACTTTTGTTTATCTCCATTAAAAAAAAAGTAGATGCACATGTGATGAGCAATACTGCATTCCTTCGATGCCTGTCGGACATCTTTGTTCTGGTTACACCCTTTATTCCCATAAATCAGGTCAGTCGTTAAATGCAGATGACTCAAATTCCCATGATCTAATATGATATCATCATGAAGCCGATGGGCAGAATGGATCCAAGCTTTTATTCGTAAAAGAAGAATGCTCTTGTGCGACTATAAAAAGATGCAAAATTGCTTTGTAATGTACGTCATGTAATAGCATTGAGGGACTCGGGCTTGGTTATTGTTTCAAATGGGCTTCGCTCCCCTGAGTCAGATGTTATAAAAAGAGGCTACTTAACGATTCAGAACAACATACAAGTGAACATTCAGCAGTGATTGTGACCCACATACTGTATGATGCCGCATATTTTAAATTGACCAACGCACCAACCAATACTTGAGAATGGCTACAGATTGAGGGTTTGTCATGGACAAGGCCTTCTCAAATCGGGAGGTGCGGTGCAATGCCAGGGGAGCATGTGTGTACGTGTGTTTAATCCATACGAGAATAAAGTGTAATTGCACATCCACTACAGTAGGTGGCAGGGGTGGTCACGTTGCGCTGTGTTGAACTCTTGTAGAGCCATGCATATAATTTGAAAAAATAAAAATAAAATTCTTGGTAATACTTTGACGACCTTGCTAAAACCAATGACTCACTTTATTTTTTGTGTGCAAATAAATAAAATATTAGAATCTTGAGAATGTTGAAAATATTATACAGTATGCTAATGGTTTAGGTCATTTATAAAAATTAAAATTAGTTGAAATTAGGGGTATCAAAATTTGTGCGTTGATTATGTGTTAAAGTGCCTTTAATGGCACTAATTTTTTAAATGCGATTAATGACTTATTCCAGTTGCAATGCAGCAGACACATCCACGTCAAAATTTACCAGTAATAAATTTAATAATAATGCATACATTTGTGGTGACTGGAGTCAATTTGTATTTTACAATTTTAAAAATGTGGAGAAGTTACTTCATGTTAAAGATTAGATAGCTCTCAATATGAAAAGAAAAATGCACCGAGCTGTTAATTATGCCATCTAGTGGCAGAAAAATGACATCAACACAAGTCAATATCACACTCGTTTTTTACAGTGCAGTACGTTGTTTTAATTCAAAAACTCAATTATATGAATTATTATGAAATTACTTTATCAATGACTAAAAGATGCAGCCATATTTCTATTAATTTAACATTTATTTCCACTTTTATGTTAACAAGAGTATGAAAATTTAGAATTTTTTTTTTATTGTACATTTAGAACAGATATAAAATGTGCGATTAATCGTGAGTTAACTATTGAAATAATAGATTAGATAGGTCTCAATATGAAAAGAAAAATGCACTGAGCTGTCAATTATGCCATCTAGTGGCAGAAAAATGACATCAACACAAGTCAATATCACACTCGTTTTTTACAGTGCAGTACATCGTTTTAATTCAAAAACTCAATTATATGAATTATTATGAAATTACTGTATCAATGACTAAAAGATGCAGCCATATTTCTATTAATTTAACATTTATTTCCACTTTTATGTTAACAAGAGTATGAACATTTAGAATTTTTTTTTTTATTGTACATTTAGAACAGATATAAAATGTGCGATTAATCGTGAGTTAACTATTGAAATTATGCGATTAATTACAATTAAAAATTGTAATGCCTGACACCCCTAGTTGAAATGCACTGCTGCCTCATCTTTTCAAATGTTTCCATTTTGAAAAAAAAGATAAAACGAATAACAGACCCCAAAAATTACACAAAGAAAAAAAAATCCAATTACTGTACTAGATAATTTTCAAATTTTATTCGCCCTTCTTAAAGCATCCTTTAAGTCAGTCACCAGTCAGTCACAGGGGCCTTTATAAACCATTTATAAAGGGCCCTGTGACTGACTGGTGACCAGTCCAGGGTGAAGAATTTATTTCACCTTCAGTCAACTGTGACAGGTTCTAGCTCCACGCGACCCCGAGCGGGTTAAGCAGAGTAAAAAAAATGGATGGATTGGTGGATGGTTTATAAAGGTCTTATGAGGTGGACAGTTTTGACACTGGCTTAGGTTATTTCTATTACCATTTTTTTCCCAATGTGAAAATATTCCAAATACGAACGCCCAGCAGCCTTCTGGAATGGATTGGCACAACTGGTTTGCAGCTGCATGTTGTTTGTATCACAACATTTAAATACAGCTTGGTTATGCAGCGACCAAAAAAAAAAGTTTTCCACCAAGCAATAGAGTACATATCTTGAGCTCTGACTGCTGAGGCAGCGCGGGTTATCAGTTGTTTTGCACTCTTGTTTTGAGAGCCATTTGCATCAATATTCATGCTGAGGGGGCAACCTCTCTAGGAACGGCTGGCCTCCTTTTAGGATTTCGCCTAATCCTGTTTCCAGAACAGATGCCGCTGTCACCAAAGAGCTGGAGCGACTCCCCGGTCTCTCACGGTGCCGCAGTTCAAAACACATTAGCTCCAGTTACTTTTTATGGCGCCTTGTTATTGCGCCGTAACTCATTAAATTTCACCCCGGTAGGGCCAGCGCGCCGGACACTGCGAAGCCTGTTTAATGAGATGTGACTTAAGCCAGGGAGTCACCTCAACCTTTTCCTCGTCTGGATGATCTTCTATTCGCCATCCGTCAATGTGCGGGGGGGTGGAGGGACACGGAGAGGCAATGGAAGGTAATTAGATAAGGAAGGATTTAGGATGATAGGGGTCAAAATGGAACAGATGCGCATTTCTCCATGGATCCGAGGGGGAACAAATGTCATTTTTCACTTGAGCAACAAACACAGTAGTCATCGATCCGAAAACAGACGACAGCAAATACCACGGCAGTATGTTTGAAATGAGCAGAACCTTTCAAAATACACCCCCCCCCCACACCCCACACCCCTTTGCTTTTCTCTGGAAAGGGCATATTGATACAGCACTATACATTTACTAAGTTAAATATGGACTGAGATTTGGCAAAGGACTCTTCTTAAAAAGCGGGAATAAAAGACGTCTGGGAGGAAAGGAAACGAATAAAAGTACATCGTAGTTAAGAAACGGGGTTACCCTTCACTCGTCTCATGTGAAAATTGCAGCACGGCACTCACAGATGAGGCCGTGCTTCCATGTAATATGCAGTAATTCTTACTGAATTATTCATTCAGTCAGCATTCCCCGTAATGGCAACAAATGGGTTAAGTACTCGATAAGATCCAAGTGGGTCAACTGTATATATGTTTCTGCTTTTATGTGTAAAGGACAGTGCGTCAGCCCTCTCCTCTGTTCACATGCTTAACTGTCAAAAAAAATAAGCTTCCCGCTTAATAAAAAAATCAAATAGAATAAAACAGCTTACCCTTTGGTGACACATTGCAGATGGGAAGCGGAGAGGAAGACTTTCTGAAAGTAGTCCACCTCATGCGTCATGCTTTAACTCTCACAAAAGTGTACAAACAAATAAGTTACAGTGGAGTAACAATAATTTGAGTCCTCGCCATTTAGTCATCAGGCGTCCACTTGGGATGTAACAATAATGGCAATATCGTGATATCCTGATATTAAAACTGCCACAATATTGTCGTCGTCATGTCACGATATTAAAAGCAGCACATCTAATAAAAAAAATTTAGGTTGATTTCCATTTGTGGCTAGATTTTAGTGGTTTAATTTTCTTAAGGCATGTTTTGGCCCTTCTATGTTTAAAATCCACGCCAATCGTCAGATGAAGGGGAACGTGATATGCTTGTGAACCGAGGCAATATGTGGAGGAACTCAATGTGTGAGTGCATTAGCAAGTAAGTGCCTCAATATTAACTGTTTTTAAGTCTTCTTTTTTTTTTTATACAATATTGTGACTTCTTTTTTTATTGTCGCCAACCTCCCCACAATATCGTGATAATTATCATATGGTGGTCATATCGTATCGTGATGTTTGGATATCGTTACATATTACTGTGGGGTAGGATGCAAGACACCAAAAGGCAAGTAATGTCAAAGACAAATATGCAGAAGAAATATTACGGTTTGTGTCTTGGAGGTGAGTCTCTTCTTATTGCGAAATGTACATTTCATTGTTTTACTGGTATTGCTGACCCCTTTACCATACCCGTAAAAGTTGACGTATTTTATTTTATATTGATGGAACAATGTCTACCCATTAATTTTCTGCTTGCGAATGTAGCATCAGATTTGTGACTACCTGTGTCGAGAGGCGTCCCAGGGGTGTGACATTTTAATACGTGATACTTACTTTTCCCGCTGCTGTTGGCTGAAAGCAATTGGCAGACATCACACCACATGCCGGGTCATCTAATTACCAGATTGCAAGAAGCCTGCTTCGTTGGGTTGAATGTAAAAGCAAAAGGCGGGGAAATGTTGAATCTTCTGTTATAACTGTGATCGTGTGGCGTCAAAGGACACATACATTTTTATTTACTTTGGTCAAAATACGCGTGAGATAATTAAAAAAAAAAAATGACAGCACATAAACTGCTCACTTTGGGGGAGCGTTGATATTTTGCAACTTTTGTGATGGAGCGACTATTTCGTTTTCCTTTTTTAAGTAGAGAGCAACACAGCTAGCCAACATTTGTGTCGTTATTGGATACTTGTGGCACTCCCTCCAGAAACGGAAACTGGTCCGTTATAAGAAGAAAACGTTGGAATTACTCAGTAAATAGATAAGAGTTGAAAGAGAGTAAAATAAAGAATTGAAAAATAAAAGTCACTCAAGGGTTGCGAAACAAACTCACGACCTTCAGCTTGGGAGAATGCCACACTGCCACCTGAGGTATGCCCCTCCTACTGTTTGCTTATATCCAAGAGGAGACCAAAAAAACAATGTTTTTGGTGTTTTTGGTCTCTTTGAGTTACGAAGATTCCAGCAGACACGAGCGATATACTGTACTAACACACAGTAGGAGCTGCGTGGCTCAGGGAGTAGATCAGCTGTCTCCCAAGCTGAAGGTTGTGAGTTCATTCCTCAACCCTTGGGTGACTTTTATTGTATTTAATTTTTTTCAATTCTTTATTTTAATCTATTCCAAGTGTAAATATTAGTCCATTTGGTCCCATTAGAGACAAATTAACTGTAGAATTAAAAAAAAAAGTCTGTTTTCCGAAATATGTCCATTTTGGTTCTTTAGAGGTATATTTTCATGAACAGTTTGCTACTTCTATAGTGTTTGAATTTGGATGTTTCACTGTGATTTTTACAATATAATTACGTGATCTATTGCTGCTTTTCTTTTCTTTTTATTTATTGCACAGCCAGAATGACGTACCCGACCTACTTTCAAGTAAGACACTTTGACTAAAAAAATAAAGTATAGTATGAAGGTGGGGTGGGGCGTGCAACCAGCACCAGCACCCTCAGATGAACCCTAAAAGCAAGCTTTCATCTTCCAAGTCAAATTAGCGTTTTTTTTTTTTTTTGCTGCTGCTTTTGCTACACTTAACAGGCCGCACAGAAGTGGCGTTGTCAAAAGAAAATCCAGACATCGTTCCCGAGGGCCCCTGGAATTGAATGAGTGCACGCACTGGCTGTTAGTCATTACTGCCGGCTGACAAGGGTAATTGAATTTTTGTCCCCCCTTGCAAAACAGTCAGTTTATTTACGACAAGTTTTTTTCCTGATTAAAACATGCACCGGCAATTGCCGGCTTTGTTTTTTTGTTTTTGTTTTCTTTCACCTTGCCACGCAGATACAGTGAAACTTCCAAAATCAAACTCCCCAAAAGTAATACAAGTTGGGGTAAGAACCGACATTGATAATACGAATGTTAGCGAATCTCATGAGCTTAACTCTTTGACTGCCAAGCGTTTTCAGAAAAGGGATGCCGTGGGTGCCAGCCGATTTAAGCATTTTGACTGATCTTTCAAGGTCCACAGAAAATTATGTGTTTGGACTATGGAAACACACATACTACCAAATGAAAGATTGGACTCTCATCTTTCATCAGAAAAAAAAGTTTGTTTCTACCTTCTTCCGTTTTTCAGTAATCAACAATAGAAAATGGTTAGTTTCACCTCTGTTTTGAAAAAAAAACGTCTTTTAACGTCTTTGGCACTCCTCCATAGGATTTTACTAAACGTTATTTAACGTTTTTGGCAGTCAGAGCTAACAATGCTTTTTTTTTTTTTTTTTACACTTCTATCAGTTAATTTCAATGACTTAATAAGGTTTGATGGCCGTTTTAATCTGAAAGTCATTGATTACAGGGAAAACCCGTTTTTAAATTAGAGCAACTGGGAAGTTAACCAGCTCCTCTAATGTGATTGTGTTCCACTTGGGAGGCACCACAACAATGCAGCAATGTGTGTTCCATGTTTCCTTTCTTCCCCCCTCGGTTAATCCATTTAAGCGACCGCGTTAGGCAACGAATGCTCCCTCGTCCATCCACAATATGTCAAAAGCAAAAGGATGTCATCCAAATGTGTCAGACGTGGTCCTCGCGTTGTGTCATGATGCCTCTGAAGTCTTTCCAGGCATTCTGTCCTTAAAATAGCATGAAAAGAGCCTGACAACACTCGCTTTGATGCAGTCTATCCCGTGACTGTGTATTTAAAAAGTGTGTGCTTCATGAAATATTTGTATTCAATAAGATGTCTGGGCGGCATGACTGAAGGGGTTAGCGTTGCCGTCTCTTTAGCAAAGGGCGGGGGATTGTTGGTTCGACCCTCACTTCCCCTTGGACTTTTTCCAAAGTATCCTTACAGATCATACTCAACCTGCTGCTGGCGTCTTGTGAATGTCAATTTTCCTGCTGTGGAACTGAAAGGCAAACATATTTCTTTAGATTTGACCCATTACAAAGTGGAACGTAATCTCTTCTGTGGCTCAGGTTTACTTCTGAGTTCTGAACTGTAAGGGAGTATTGCAAAGTGAATTTGTTCTAGGCTTATACTTGTGACATCATAAAACCCTTTATTAGCTGGACAGACGTTTTAGGTAACATTCTTAACTCTCATACATGTATAGAGAGACTTAAAAACAAAATAAAGTAAAACTATCCTCCATTTAAACATCTAACACTCTTTTTTGTTAAAAAAAAAAATAATAATAATAAAAAAAAACATCTAACGCTTAATGGAGAGGGAACAGTTTCTCTCCTACATTATCCTTTGTCAATTTCTTTCCGTTAGCCATTTTTCTTCATTCAGGTAAATATGTTATTTTTGTTAGCAACTGCACTCGCAACAGCAACCCTTGGCATTGTCACAATTTTTTAAAAATTTTTTTGATGGTATACCTCTTTCTGCTACACAGCTGGGCCCGGTTGTTCAGTTCTCTGTTATTTTATCCTCTTGTTAACACCCTAACCGCTGGTTAAATTCTTAAACCGCTGTTAGCTAACCGACTGTTAAGTATATGTTGTAACAAAACATAGATAGTCACGTTGTTAGTAAACGACATCGTCAAAATTAATCATGTGGTTAACGTCACCGGTTAGCACCAATACATCCCATAATTCCTCATTTTTGTTTACTTCCAAGTCTTCCGGTTTTGCACAAAAAAAAAAAAAGGATAGCCAAACGATCCTGAGTACTCCGAGGGGGGGAAAAAGAAGCAAGATTTTTTTTTTTTAAGACTGTTATTCAAGCTACCATGGACAGAGAATTTGACATTTTACGGTGTCTTACAGATGAAATATTGACCTATTTCCAATATTTGTTTTTGAATTCATTTTGTAAAATCGTTCAAATGCCCAAATAGATCTTGTCTAGTCTTATGAATTGAACAAATCTATTAAAAATGTGTTATTTTCCCAACTTTACAAAAGTTGACAGTTGACACTCTGTTAAACAGTTAGCGTCGGTCCAAGACGGTTAAAGTTAACCGAGTTTTGAACAACAAGATAACGGTGCCTTAAAATTAACGGTCTGTTAAATTTACTTAACCAGTGGTTAAAAGTATAACTGGGTTTTGAACAACTGGGCCCTGGTCTTTGTCCTATATCAAGGCGAGAACCCAATGGATTTTTATTGACGCTGGGGTTAAAGATGAAACCGGCTCACATTCATCATTCAATCTATGATTTTCTCTTTTGTCAGAACAAGGGGGAAATCGATTCTGTCAACTCATGGACGCTTGAGGTAACTTTTTTTTTTTTTTTCTTTGTCTACATTGCAATCTCCAGCCTATTTTCCTCGCCGTTTAACTTGGCGGGGAGAAACACGTTTTGTTTGCCAAGCACATTTGATGATTTGTTTGGGAAACAGGACTTTTGTGAAGTGGGAGCTCTTTTCCACTTTTGGAGGAGGTTGTGGAAATTACAACAGTGTTCTGGTCTTCAGCAAAAGTGTATATTTACCTTGGAAATGAGTGCGCTATATGGAATATGGAATTGTAGGAGACTTTTTGGTGCGTCAGAGGGCAGAATTATTTCATTCTGTTTGTCCAAGGTTTTATAATTGAACTCCATTTGTATATTAATATTTATATGATTTTGAACTGACCCTTTACTATGTCACAGTAAAGAGGACAATAAAACAGAGAAGTTGTTTAATAAAAACTTTTATATTAAAATGTATTATGCTGAACTTTTAACTAACCCTATCGACCAAATAATTATTTTCCACCATAATTTGCAAATAAATTCTTTAAAAATCCAGTAAAGTGATTTCTATGATATTTTTCACATTCCGTCTCTCGCAGTTCAAGTGTACCGATGATCAAAATGACAGACCTCTGTCATTACTTTAAGTGGGTGTAACTAAATGTTGTGTTACTTTTTCTTTATTACAAACTAGAATGGACCTGTAATTCATTTCAATGTGGAAGACGTATTTGATATATAAATAATTTGAGCTTGGTCTTGGAATCTAAAAACAGTTGGGTCAAAAATAACCCAACTCTGGGTCAAAAATGGACCGATCCTCTACTTGGGTCAATTTGTCCCAACTTTGAGTCAGGAAATGGGTCATTTAGTGTAAAACAATTCATAAATATTGGTCATATACTTTACGTGGGTTAAAAAATTGGGTCATTTTGTATAAAACAGGCCAGAAAGTTGGGTCAAATTGACCCATAAAGTTGATCGGTCCATTTTTTTATCCATAATTGGGTTACTTTTGACCCAACTGTTTTTAGAGTGTAAATTATCAAATTCAGCATTAACTTAAAACATGTGCTTGTCAATGTTTTGACATACACACATAATACTCACCATATCTGTAAAAAAAAAAATGCTCATAATTCAAAGCAAAACAAAATTAACGACAGCTTGTGCCATGAAAAACTCCAAAGAATAGTCGCGTATATCACGACGTGCCACTATCTAAACATGACCTGCATTTATCAGAGCCTTTTGAATGATAATACAAGAAAGCTCGGTCCATTTTTTTTATCCATAATTGGGTTACTTTTGACCCAACTGTTTTTAGAATGAATGAATTATAACTTTGAAGACAACGGCCCCATTACAGTTTATTTTTTAGTGCTTCTTTTAGTAATTATTGACCTGTATATCCACTTTTTGTACGGAGGAGTGCAGTGAGATTTTTCTTCTCATCTGAAATGTGTGCCTTGGCTCAATCACGTTTGGGGAAACACTGCTCTTAACAGCATTGAAGTGATCATCTGCATGCTGCTGATGCCCCAGCTGGCAGGATGAGGTACGACTACCTCTTGGTAGCATGTCAAAAGTTTTTAGACACATTGTCGACTTTTTTTTTCTCAACATTTTACGCATACACATGAAGCTAAGTTCTATTATTTATTTTTTTCTAAACTAGTTGAGTTTTCGTTTTGAACGCTGGCAGCGTCTCGTTGCATACAAGCAATACAACATCCTCCTCCTCCTCCTCCTCTCTCTCTCTCTCGCTCTCTCTCTCGCTCACATCCGATCCAGAGAGTTCAGTCTTTGAGGGGGAGGGCGTCCGTGCATCACTGCTCTCCCGCCGCGTTAAGAGCCTCGGTCGCCGGCGTCTTGTCCCCCACTCGCTCTTCCGCTCTCTCCCCCCGTGGATGTGGACGAGCTGGAACCGAAGCACCTCGTTGCCGTGAGGGCGGGACGTGACACGAGAGAGAGAGAGAGAGTGAGGGAGAGAAAGAAAACGAGAGAGAGAGAGAGAGAGAGAGAGGGGAAGGGTGGGGGGCGAAATAAAGAGAGTCTCTTTCTGTGTGCGGGTTGGCTGCTGTGCTGTCATTGCAGCCCAGCCTGCCGAGCAGCACGGACCGGAGCGAAGTGGAGACGACGAACCGCGTCTCCATCCCGGGATTTATTAGCAGCGAGAGGACGACCGTGCGCAAAAAAGGGGGTGGGAAAACAAATCGCATCCCGGAGCCGCTTTGGACAATGTTTCTGTTGCAGTACACAGGTACATGTAGACAACTTTTCCATGGTTTTGTGTCAGTGTGGCCCCCGGGTGACTTATGCGGGCTGTAGCCGCTCTGACTGCACCACTTCTGGGCATGTTTGATCGCTCTGATCGGTCATCGCCATGTGGGTCCTCCAACAGCTTGTTTTTTTTATTAGTGTTTTGTGTGTTCTGACTGGCGTGTACCAGATCCAGATGCGTAATGTTATGATTTTTTTTTTTGCGCACTACAGTGTTATCTTGATTGACATTGCAGTCTTGCTTATAATGCATGAAGTGTTGAATCCATGCTATGGGTTTGCTTTTCACACCCGAGTCTTAGATGTTGTCTGGTTGCATTGTTATGCGCACATTTCTGACTCTTTTATTTCCTGTGCGTGGAATGCCCCGATTTTTGTTTTTGTGTGGCCTCACAGGATCTCATTAGCAGCATTACTGTTTTGAACTGCTCCCATTAACCTGCTCAACTGTGTTCGGTTTCCTGTGTCTATACTTTACTAGACGTCCCGCAGCGTTGTTGGCCGACGAGTGTTTAGGGAAAAAGTGTTTCCCCTTCTGTCTTTGCTTGGCTACCTCTTGAATGAACATATTGGCTGTGTTTATACCTTTTGGAGTTAATCTACTTTAACCATCCCACAGTAGTGTTGGGCTATAAACCTGTAAGGTCTGATGAAATTGTCATGCTGTACCTCGATTTGTGGCATTGCAACAAAACTGACCATTAAATGAATATTTCAGCTGTGTTTAAACCTTTGTGGAGTTCATCTACCACCAACGCCCCACAGCATTGTTACGAAAAAGCAATGTAAGGGCTATTGGAATTATTTTACTGCCCCTGAATAGATTTTTTTGGGACTCTTTGGCAACTCACAGAAATTGCATGAAAAGTGGTTCCCTGTATATGCTTTTGGAGATAATGTACGTCAGACATTCCATTGCCCTATAAGCGTTATCTGTGTTGTGGTGATAAAACTGATCTGATCGCGACTTCTTGAATGAACATCTTGTCTGTGTTTGTACCTTTTAGTGGTAATCTACCTCAGCTATCCCACATCATTGTTGGCTTTTTGACTTATTGCTGGGTCTGCTGTAAAATATTAGCAATGTGATTCTTTATTTCCAGTGTAATCAAATTGCTGTTGCTCGCAGTAGTGGTTTGAAAAGTGGTACCTGTCTTTATCATTTCTGAGCTAATTTACTCCCAATTTGCCCCAGAGTGTTGTTTATAATAGTCAGAGTGCAAGGCTCACAGTCGTTTTGTAGAGCTTTACATGAACTACATCTTAAAATTGCTCTCACTTGGTTTACTGTGTTTTCCCCTCTTTTAAATGTAATCAAAGCGCACAATTGACTTTATTGCTGTTATTCCCAGAAATGTCTTGAAAAGTGCTTTCCTGCAATCTAGTGCGAGTGATAAAACTGATCTGGTTGCTTAATCAGCCTCACATGTCCCACAGAGTTGTTGGACGACAAGGATGCAAGTTCTCGTCTACCGTCCTTCAATGGATATCAAGGCTCGAAATATATATATAATTGTTCATGGAGTAGTTTTGCGCATCAATGACTTCACCTGAGGAGCAACTTTCTAATTTTGGGGATATATATATATATATATATATATATATATATATATATATACAGTATATATATTTTTTTAATAAAAATGTGAAATTGCAACAACAAATGAACAATTGTTTTTTTCTTTTTTACATAAGCAACTGTTTTTATTTCTTAAATTCACATTATGTATATCAGCAATCTGTTTTCTTGTCCAGAAACAATTTTAGTGGGGAAATTTCAAATACAAATATAAATTTCATTTTAGGCTTAGTATTTCTGAATGGGTTGTATGTAAGGTGTTCCGATCAGGGTTTATCTGCTGCCAGTTCCGATACCAATCGTCCATATGTGAGATCGGCTGATGTTGATCCCGATCCCGATCATATGGATTTTCAATTTTAGAACTGCTTACTAATTTTTTTTTTTTTAATGAATTTGCATCAAAGCAAGACGTTATAAATTTATCTTAATCACTGCCAAGGAGGCAATGATTACAGACTTACAGTATTAACGAATCCGCAACATGTTTAGCCACACTACCTAGCCACCCGTAGCTCGTTGCTAGCTAGCTGTTGTAGTGTTAATAGCACCGGGCTTGCCTCGACCGCTGACGACTCAAGTGTAGGTGATGTGAGTGCTCCCAGCCCGTCAAAGCTTTTAGGGACCGTCTCACAATTCTTTTATTGAAAAAAAAAATGTACAAATGTAATATTTTTAGTTTTGCTATTCAGTATGTTTTGATATTGTGCAAATGCAAAGTTTGACTTGCATTTGACTTCACAGCCTTGACATATGTACCATAGTTGCACCTGAAATGTATCTTGCGTTAGGGTATGGTTGACGGTAGTGCCTTTGGCAGCGCACATCTCTCTTTTCAAATTAATCAAAGCCCGCTGTTGAGTTTAATGCTGTTCCTGCCAAGAAATCTATCCTCTTCTTCACTACCTCTTGAAAGAATGAAATCTCTGAGTGCCTCTGCGCGACCGACAGGAAGACAAAAAGGCCCATCCGATCGTCTGTATGCTCTGATCAATCAGCATTTGCCCATTAATGGTACGAGGGAGTGAGCGGAAGGAGATTGTTGCGTTTTAAAAGTTGCACTATGCTTGCTTGAGAGGGAGCGCTTAAATATTTCATCTCTGGCAGAGGACGATAGCGCTGCAGAACAAATGAGCGCTGAATGCAGAGCGGGTGACTGGCTGTAGTCTGCAACGTCAGGAGACTTGACAGCGGAGGGAAAATTCACACATTTTAATTGGGTGATTCCTGACAACTTGTGTTTTCTAAAGTGAATTTTGTTGTTTGCGGGCTGCCCAGAGGAATTATTAAGACGTGACATGGAGAAAACTATCATGGTGAAATAGTTACCTCAATGAGTTGACATAACTTGTTTTTGTGGCGGTGGGCAACCTAAGGCTGATTTAGGTACTCTCGCTGAATATAGTATAAAAACACCAATGGCATTTTATTTGTTTCTTTAGCACCATCTGAAGAGACCAAAATAAGCTGTATCGGGAAAAAAAAAATCATAAAACAAATGCATGTGATGCTTTGAACGACTTTATGGGCATTGAGTAGGACTACAATGATTGTTATAAATGTTGGCTGTTTAGCGACTCACTTTTTCCAGTAGGCCAAGGAGACCATAGAAAATTGTCATTATGGTAAAATAAAAGGAAGATAGAATATTTCCATTGGACTGCAACAACAACATGACGGAAAATAGTCCCAATTTGTTGCTTTTCTGATTAAAGCGGTTTAGCTCAAGACAAATCCGCGGTCAGCAGTTCAGTGTTGACTCATGCGAGATCTGCAGTTTGTCTCAGCATAAATGAGACCTTTGATGTGGATGCGATTCGCCAAGTTGCTGGAAACATCATGACTCAGTTGAGTCTCTGTGACTTGAATTAATCAAAGGTAGACATTCATGACCTAGCGCACCTAAAGAAGGCTTTTTCTATGTGCTGAAATGGCGCCGCTGCTGCACAGAACCCCATTTTTGTCGTCAATCCCCTGATAAGGTATACCAATCTTTGCGAGGTAGCAAGTGAGGTATGAACTCCATTTCCCTTCACACGCCAGCAGTCAAAGGCTGTTGAGGTAATAATTTGATTGTTTTCTTTTTGCCTCACCACTCTTGAATCTCCTTAGCATGCTAATGCAAAGTAATGATTGCTGTTTATTTCTGTGCCTATTGCTCACTTCTATATGCCCCGCAGCAAGTCTGCTGTACAATTGTTTTCTAATGAATAACAAGATGTCTCGCTAACATCAAATGGCCGACGAAGAAGTATATAATAGCCGAAGTTGGAAGATCCCTCGGAGGATCAGCAAGGCTGGCTTGTGGTTCAACCTGCCATCTGGAATCCAAAGTCGCTAAGAGAGCTTGGCAGCCTGATGACAAGAACTGCGGCGGGTATCGGTGATACGGCTCAAGCTCTTCATGCCTTAATCGTTTTCCTGATAAGGAACCACGCAGGGAACCTTGAAATTGAAGCTAAGGACCCCGCAAGTTGAGGAGCTCCGCGAGAGACGTAGTCAGCCGTCAGCTTGATTCCGCGAAGCGGTGAGGCAGGATGGCGGCTGCTTTCCTTGCTTGCTGAGTTAAACCCTTCTGACAGTCCCTTTGAGCGCAGTACATTCAAAGTGCTCTGAAGATGCCGGATTATACCGTTCGCCGGGTTACAAGTTTAGTACACCGTTTAAACACCGACCGACCCAACTCGAGGCTCGAGGGCCAGATTCAGACCTCCACACAGTTTTTGGGTGTCCGCTAAAGCTGGCCAGAATTTTTCAAAAGTAGCCACTGAATTTTTAATCATTAACTCTTTGACTGACAGACATTTTCAGAAACGGGATGTCGCCAGTGCCAGCCGATTTAAGCATTTTGACTGATCTTTCAAGGTCCACAGAAAATGTTGTGTTTGGACTATGGAAACACACATACTACCAAATGAAAGATTGAACTCCCAGCTTTCATCAGAAAAAAAAGGTTTGTTTCTACCTTATTCCGTTCTTCAGTAATCAACAATAGAAAATGGTTAGTTTGACCGAAATGCTCTGTTTTGAAACAAAAAGCGGAGAAAAAGAGCTTTTTGTGAAACAATGTTATTTCATGCACTCTAGTGAATTCTACACTTCTTTTTGTCCATGAATGATGCCACAAACACCTAAATAGTGCTTTACTTCTGTAAAACGCTATCACCAACAATGAAAAAGTGTTTTTAGATTGCAAAATACGTTTATTTCCATTCAACAGTGTAACAATTTGACAAAACAATTTCGCAAACTATTTACAAATGTGTGCAACTGTGGTACTATTTACAATTATGTGGATGTTTTAAATACAGTTATTCTTTTTGCAACACTGCCCTGCGTGAAAGGAGACGCAGCAGGATTTGCACAACAGATTAGTTTCACTTAGATTGTCCGTTTCGCGTGCAGACGTTACACCCTCTTGACGGCCTTTTTTTCCGGGGAATAAATAGCAAGTAGCAGACTGTACCCACTCCTCCGATGAATATGCATTGGACTCGGGGCACTCTTCGTCGTCCGATTGAACGTCCGCCTGAGCGTGCTCGGTTGTGCTCCGCGTTTTCCGGTGTTAGCATCGCTAGCCCGTGAACCTTTATGACGTCGTCATAGCCGCCGCGTCAGCGCTTCCAACTTCGGCGTCAACCTCGGAGTCACCATCATCATCATCGATGATGATCATCGTCGTCATCAATGTGCTCTTTAGCGTTGGTCGATGCCTTTCGTCTTTGAAAAAAATTCCCAAGCGTGAGCTGCTTGCAACCGGTCGCCATGTTCTCTTCCCTTCCCCAGCCATTGTCCCCTCTAGCTCCGCCTCACGTCTTCTACTGACGCCTACCCAATCTTGTCAAAAGAGAGTCATTGCTGCCATCTAGGGGCCAAAAATAGTCATTAGGCTAACTAGATCTTCTTGAAACTTTCACCACAGCTGGCCAAGGCTTTCCTCCACCCGTTTCCAAAAAAAAAATAAAAAAAAATTGGAGAACGTCTTTTAACGTCCTTGGCGGCCCTCTGTAGGTTTTTACTAAACGTCATTTAACGTTTTTGGCAGTCAACGAGTTAAATGGGAATTATGTAATATCTTGGTGTGATTATTAGTGGCGAGCAGACGGCATACAACATCATACAAACACAACGTCCAGTAGAATCTACACACCCTCCCTTCGACTCGTAAAGCAGAAGTAAATATAGTTTAGCCATTGCGCTAATTGTTGTTGACCAAAAATGACCATCACAGTGCCTAAGGGCTCATCTTGTGAACGTCACATGACAGAAACAGGTGAGCCACGACAGTCGTAATTTTCAGTCGACAGCAAGTGACAGAATGGCAGCCCCCGAGAGGGATAATAACGGGTGGATTTTTCTGCTTTATTCATATTCCACAGATGCAAATTTAGTCAGAATGCTGTGTTTAGACTAGTGGGGGTGCATAGAACAAATTCCCCTTAATGATGTTGCCAAAGCAAAAATAAATATGAATATATTTGTCTTTATAGAATAATTCAAACTATTCAAACGGTTACAGTTGTACTTCTCTTCATATTTTATTTCCTAAAAAAGGAGACTAGTCACTAGCCATTTTTTTCTTTAATTTAAAATTATGTCATTAAATGTTCTTCTGTTAACACAGATGATAAGCAGTTTGTTTTACATTTTGATCTGTTTCTGTACGGCATACGAACCAAACCATAAATGTAAAACCAATTTGCATACTCTTGTAGTGATTATACATGTATTAGGTTTCACCATTATAACCTGCACCCTAAGGACAACTATAACTGTAATGTGGTACACGCTGAAAACAAGTTTGAAACCCCAGCCCTAAAGCTTAGAATTTCAATTTCCACATTTGATTCACGAGTCTCAACATCATACTCCTATTTGCCACTGGTGATTTTCCATGTTAAATAAACTGTCACTTAAAAAGCCGAGGTTCATTTCCCCCTCTAGAAATATTTACTCAAACAAAATCACCATTTGGAGCATTTAGACTCGGTTACATTTTCTTGGCAGGCAAGAATGATTGCCCGGACACTCCACAAATGGAACCACGGGAAGCCACCTAAAGTCACGTGATTATTTGCTCTGATTATTTTATAGACTTTGGATTATTATGAACGTTCATAAAAATCATACGGCTCGGAGGGATTAACTTTGTGTTTTGGCTGGCATTCAATGTGAACTCAATGAACTGGCATATCTGACCAATAATCTGAACCAGGTGGGCTATGAATCAGTGGGAGTCGTGTTGCAGGTGTTGACTGCGTGACAAATGCGGTGGTCCTGCTAAGGCGGAACAGCTAAAAGATCGTGAAATTAGTTTGAGATCAGATGAAATTTTCAGGAACAATGGACCTTAAAAGTTATACCAACTTTGGATGTGGACATTTTATATGACTGGCATCCTGCGTTTTACACCCATTGTCAGTTTGTCATGTTTGGCAGACTTGTTATTTTAGCTTCTAGTGCTAGCATTTTGTTAGCTAATCCCTGACTGGCTATCTGCTGTAATCACTTGTGCTCACCAGATAGAGCGTAATTTAAGATGTCAGATTTACTTTTAATAAAAGTTTGGCGACCGTTCTGACTCTGCTGCGAATGATTTAATATCAAAGTTTTCTGGAAATCAGATTTGTAGGACTTCTGCTTGAGCTGTTTGACAAAATGGCAAAACGATGTGAAGATTTCTGTGTTCTCTTCTTGCACTAGCTAAACGCATTATGGGATGGCTTGTGGTTGATTGTCAAGGTACCGCTGTGACTTATTGTTGTTCTGCATGAGTAAATCTAGTTAAAGGCAGTGCTGTTTGGGTAATTTGGTGTTTATGAGGCATGGATTTACTATTTAGAGTACCGGTGGTGTTTCTGGGTAGCCACAATTTATGCAAAGCTTTATGATCCAGTACACAACAGATTGTTTTTACAAATCCAATTCTTTACATAGCCAAATATGAAAACTTTGCAGCTTTTAAATGATGACACCCCCTGCATATTAATTAGATTTTTTTTTTTTTGCTGTATTAAACATTTTGGTTGTCTGTAAACAGTGTGCAAGTGATAGAAAACAAATGGTGACATTCCTCAATTTTGACAACACTAATAAATCTTCCTGATGCTCACTTGTGGGTGGCAACCAACTTTTACAGGCTGTAAACTGACAAGACGCTTCAAAACATGAATGACGGGTATGTAAGGGAAGGAGGGATGAACAGAACAATTATATGTTGTTGTTTTTTTAATGGAACACAAACTCCCACTTGTGACCCAATCCATCTTTCAAAAGTCTTCACTATTTGACTTGACTTGACTTGGAGAATTGGGTATCTTTGTGTGTCAATCATATTTCACTCAAAACAATCCTTATAGAAAACATAGCAGCTTTCCGCCTAACCAGCTAAGGTTAGCATCTTAATAACAAGTCACTTTATGCTTATGATAGTGTTGCACTTGCTATAATCCATTGGACAGGCACACACTTGTAGCTGTGCTTCCCAGTGCGTCCCACTTTGCTCGTAAAAAAATTTTGTGCCTACCTGGCAGGGTGCCATTCCCGAGAGATCTTTTGCGCTATCGTATGCTAGCAATTTTAACAAAAGCTGTTGGACAAGAAATAGCATGATGGATCACCGCAGGGATTCAGGATACCGCTGATGTACATTGGAGGAGTTACCGGTGCATGCTACTGCTACAAATAATTCTTTAATGCTTTAATGCTGGGTGATGAATGGACCCACTGAATTTTATTCACCGTTCGAGTGGAGTTTTTGGCTTAAAATATAATCACAACTAGCTATTTCCCTTATTGCAGCGGACGTTTATCTGTCATTTTGCCCTTCTCATACTGGGCTATTATAACACCCAGGTGTTTGGTGTTCACAAGAGCCCCCCCCCTCGACTCCCCCCCTAGAAATACAGCAGACCTGGCTCTGGCTTTTATAACCAGCTCACTCCTTACACTTTCTAATGAGGTGTCTAACAGTGTACTTGCACCAGGCAAACTGTGCTGTGCTTCAGCCCACTTGACACCTAAGAGTCCGGTATGTTTGGCTAGTCTGAGTGCGCTGTTGTGTGCTCAAGTTTACTCTGCTTCTTCTCTGGCAGGCTTGGAAGAAGTGAGCTATGGCGCAATATGATTGGTCAAGCACATACTCGTATGCGACGTGGATGGGCCATAAAATTACACGGTTGTTTCTGACAAGTTATGTATGATATCACTCTTGCTTACTGTTAACTCATTCACTTCCAGCCATTTTCACTGAAGCAACCCCCTTCGCTTCCGGCTGTTTTACTGGATTTTGACAGATTTTTCAAGGTCCACGGAATATTGTGTTCTATTACTATAAAAACATAGAACCTACCAAAAGAAAGATTAGAGTCTCTTCTTTCATCAGTAAGAAAAAAGTATGTTCCTATCTATTTCCGTTTTGCAACAATTAGCGTTACAATACAGCAAAGTTTCAGTTTGAGTTTGAAAACACTGGGAAAAGAGCTTATTGCAACATGGCATTTGGTTGATCTCTTATACTCTGCTGCCACCTGCTGGACGTCTTTGTAATAACTGCCATTGCTTCAAGCATTCTTTTCAGTTCAAAGGCAGCATCAAAGCCTTCTCTATGCTCTAGCATTAAAAAAAAAACATAAGGACGTATAAATACGTCTTTGGGAGCATGGTGACATTTAAAATAGAACGTATTTATATGTTTTTGGGAGCAAATGAGTTAATATGGACAGTCACGCAATGTGTCATACAATTACTTTAACACAATCTACAAATCTAGACATTCATGTGCTTGGCCATTACTGTACACGCTTGATCTTGAAATTCGTGGTTTAACTTTTGATGCATTTTTCCAGAAAATTGGAAGTTAATACCTAACGTGATCGATTTTGTAGGTTCCATTGTGTTATCTAAATGGAAATCCATCAGGGACTCTTGTGGAACATGTTACATGTAATATACAACTCTGAAGGACCACAGATCCTCCTGGCTTGAAACACAAGTTTCCCCCCCCAAAGATTAATATACTCAACATTTCTTCCATGGAGAGAATTGCGAAAGCAGACATTGTGGTTCTGCGGGCTGGACCGGCGAACATGGGGAGTCAAGAGATTTCGCTTGTTTGGACAGCAGCCATCACTGTGTTCTGTCGTATTTGAGACGGAGAGCGCAGATTTCCGTAGCTTTAACAGTAGGATGAAGAAATGGCTCAGGCGGAAAACGAGACGCGGAAAACAAAATGCTATGGAAATAAATGGCTGCGGCTGTAACAAAGAATGTATTATTAACAGAGGGGGGTGTTGTGCATGCTGTCTGGTTTTGAGGGCATTTTCAGACTAAAACAGTGGCAGGGAAACATTTTAGTTTGTATGAAGCCTTCCAAACACCATAAACACACAGTGTCTGAAGATAATTAAAAACTCTTAAAATGCACTTTCCAAAACTTCCTTCATTATCAACCTCTAATCTGTTATCGAGGTGTCTTAAAAATGCCACAGACGCAATAAACAGGGTTGTTTTATTTAATTTTTAAGTGTTTGTAACGAGTTTGACGAACGAGTGTTTTGCACTTTTAACATAACCAACATCAGAATGAGCTTGTATTGAGTATATTTGTGTTAAGTCTGCAAAATTCCAACTCTCGGTTTCCTTTTCAGACTTTATAGCGCGCTCGCTTCTTTAACTTTGTCACAGTATACCTTATCGAGAATCACACCACAATTTCAAATGGTTCGCTCCATTATTATTTTTTTTTCCACCTCCAGTTGCTTGACACAGCATGACAGCACAGTGTGCTACACTGAAATATGAAAAAGAAGCACAGAGTAAGACAAATGAACAATGCTAGACGAAAAGCGCCGAGATAAAAGCAGTTAGCCGTTTGCTATTAAATTACTGCGGTCTCAATTCTTTATTGCCCATTATAAGCTAATGTTAAAAGACGGCGATGGTAGCATACATTATATACTCTGCATATGTAAAAATTTGCATTAAAATGTTTGTTTATTTATTTTTTTAACAATTCCGTTACAGTTTTTTTGTAAACCACACTGTGGGACGACTGGGCTGTAGATGGCCACGGGCCTTAGGTAGCCCAGCCCTGCACTAAAACACAACATTTGGCTTGTTCAATTTGTCTGTTTAAACACTCCCTTCATATTTTGGAACCATCTGTTAGGCCCTTCTGTAGGAAGCGAGCTGGGAGGTAACCCAAGAAATTTTTCCATTTGCGTGACACATTTTTGAGGCGACTGTTTTTGTTTTGTTTTTGCTTAATTATACAAACAAGTGCATAACACGTGGATTGTCGATGTGCGGAAACCTTCGTAGCCGTGGAGTGGGATAAATAAGCTATCTGGAAGGTTCAAGCACAAAGGAGGCCCTGTGCCGGCTTGCATGTTTACGGCAATGAGGTTTTGCTCAAGTAACGCTAAGAACATCTTACAGTTAGCTAGTGTTAGCCTCAACCCCCCCCCCCCCCCCCCCCCCAATGCCACTTTCTCAGGGATGGCAGGTCAGCACTTAAGAAAAGATGATCCAGCGCCTGTTTGGAATAGGGCGCAATTTTGTGTTCTCCTAAATTATAGCTCTACTTTGGAGTGCTGGAACGCCGTCTGAGGTCAACCTTTGGTTGAACTTTACCAACCTGACGTTCTGCCAAATCATCCGTAATGGTCCTGTAGTTAGAATTTTCATACATGTCCTATACCTTTTATCATGCAGATGGATGTAACGCAGTTTTGGGCTGAAGGAGAGAAAGCACGCAAGCAAAGGAACAATTTGCAAATTCCACAACAAAAGGCGAATGCCCCAGATTCAGCGTTTCTTGTCGTGCTTGCCGCCACTGTGTTGCCCTAGTTCAAAGCGCAACAACATCTTTCTTTGGAGGATAGTATTGCTCATCTTGACACCGTTAGATAACTTCATTCAGTCCGGTTCCAAAAAAACACATATTTTTCTTCCTTTTCATTGTTTCAGTATACAGATATAGAAAGGTATAAGTTGAATTTGTTCCGTACTTGATCAAGCTCAAACACTGTTGGCTCAAATCGTCTTTCTCTACTGAAATGAATGGAAATGCCATTAATCCGTTATTGCCTCTCCAAAAAGCAACGCAAATGTTCGGAGTGTTTAGTAAGAAAAATAGCACTCTATTAGAGGTCATTATCAAATTGACCGATAATTAATTTTGATAATCAATGAATTGTGTAGATTATCTTTTTTTTAAATTTAAAATTGGCCAAATGCTCAGAAGTTTCGCTTCTCAATTGTAAATATTATCGATATACAATAATATCAGACATAGTTCATACAGTACATGGAAACAGTCTCAGCTTCTTGGTAATCCACACTTAAAACTCATTTGCTCCCAAAAACGTATAAATATGTTCTATTTTATGTATTACCATGCTCCCAAAGACATATTTATATGTCTTTTATGTTTTTTTTTTAATGCTAGAACACGCAGACGGCTTTGATGCAGCCTCTGAACTAAAGAGAATGCCTGAAGCAATGGTAGTCATTACAAAAAACGGCCTGCAGGTGGCAGCAAAGTATAAGAGATCAACCAGGGCCATGTTGCAGCAAGCTGTCCCCCCCCCCCACACACACACTGTTTTAAACAGATTTGTGAATAATGATGAAACTTATCTATACTCTAATGCTAATTGTCACAAAACGGAAAGAGATAGAAATATACTTTTTTTCCCTGATGAAACAAGAGACTCTAATCTTTCTTGTGGTACCTTCCATGTTTTTATAGCAATAGAACAGAATATTCTGTGGGCCTTGCAAAATCAGTCAAAATCCAGTAAAACAGCCGGAAGCAAAGGGGGTTGCTTCAGTGAAATTTTTTTCATCATATTTTAAATGAAGCATCAATAAGGAACTCTATGTATGTTAATTTACCAAAGCCCAATGCATTAGCAAGTGCATTACAGAGCATTTATGTAATTGCTGCAACTAAATCATTCATGTCGTGGTGGATCACTCTCTTGAACAGGTCAGTTTAATTATAGTGCATCGGTGCAGAGATAGGCAAGCTTATGCTATCAATAAGCAAATATTTAGCTCTTACGGTGGAACTTTGAATATCAAACATGATCCATACTGGGATACTGTTGTGTGGAAATAATGGATAGAAGTAGTCTGTGGGGGTGATGACACTTTTTGGTTTTAACTTTTATATTGTGCCACTTGGGCTATTGGACTTTGGAGATTCCACTGTATGGAGAAAAAAAAACGGAATTCAATTAAATCATAATGTGTAATAGTTTAAGCGGCCGCTAACGTTGGCATAAATACTTAACTCTATTCAAATCAGGACCCTTGAGTCTAAATCTGGCCTACTTCTTGCATTTGGCTGAGAAAATGTTCAAAATATCTCACAATCACAATACGTGTGGTTCATCTCACTTGCCAGGGATAATTTCCCCCAGCTCATTTCCCTGCGTCACATTTCAAGCGTTTGTTCATTCACGGTCCCGCACCACTTCCACTTCCCTTTGGCCGCCGTTCACATCACCGCAGTTCTTTCAATGATCTGCCCTAAATGCTGAATGCCAGTCATCGGCGAGCCTGTGGCCTTAAGGACACACGCTGACAACAGCTGAATTAACATCGTGGCACTGAACTCAGCCATTACAGACAGCGAGGTAATTGGATTTACAAATCAGCTGTGGCTTCGGATTTGCAGTGGCACTGGGCTGGATGGGTCATATTTCAGAGACTTGCGTGCAATTTGTCACAGGAGGCTTTTGGTGGTAATGAGAAAGTGGTGCAAGGGTGGGTCTCCTTTTGTGCATCGCCGACGTCATGTGACAGGATATTTGTGTGGATGTTTTGGCCCCTTACAATTGGGACTGTGTTAGAGATGGCAATCCATCGTCATAACATATTGCGCTCTATTGTCAGTGGAAACTGAGAATGACCGTGTTCAGTATAATAAATGACAACAATCCCGGGAACTCCCCGCTATTCGTAGGGACCCAGCCCATGAGTTAGTGATGCAAAAAAAGGTTCATTGATGCCACAAGGTGGTAACAAAGCACTACTTTTACCTAAATGAAGCTCTTAACTCACTCTGACGTAGTTCCTTGGCACCAATAAGGCAAAAAAAAAGCACTGATTTAGTAGGGCGAGTTTAAAAAATGGAATAATCAATATGAAATTGATTTTCCTTTTCAAGTCTGATATCGATTAATAAAACCAC